>NW_016107557.1:732565-890270 GCF_001604975.1 Cebus imitator | reverse complement strand
GCTGATCTTCAAGTTCATATAGAATTTCAAGGCACGCCTAACAGCCAACACAGTCTTGAGAAAGAACAAAGTCAGAGGACTCACACTTCCCAGTTTCAAAATTTACAAAAGCACTATGATCAAAATAGTGTGGTATAGATGCATAGACCTATGAAGAGAACCAAGAGTCCAGACATCCACGAAGCTATGGCCGGATGATTTTTGACAAAGGCTCCAAGTCCATTTAATGGGAAAGAACAGCCTTTTCAACAAATGGTGCTGGGGCAACTGGATTTCCACATCAAAAGAATGGAGTTGGACCCTATCTCATATCAGATACAAAAATTAACTTGAAATGGATCAACTATCTACATTTAAAACTCAAGACCATAAAATTCATAGGAGAAAACATAGGGATAAGTTTTCATTGTGTTGGATATGGCAGTGGATTCTTAGATATGACACCCAAAGTATTAACAAGAAAAGAAAAAACAACAGATATATTTGATACAAAGACATTATTAAGAGAGTAAAAAGACATCCCACCAAATGGGACAAAACATTTGCAAGTCATTTATCTGATGAGGGTTTAATATTCAGAGTATATAAAGAACTACTAAAAAACTCAACAACAAAAAGACAACCAAACACAAAAATGGGCAAAGTACTTAAATAGACATTTCTCCAAAGAAGATATGCAAATGGCCAATAAACATATGAAAAGATCCAAGTATTTTTAGTTATTTGAGAAAGGAAAATCAAAACCACAATGAAATACACTTCATACCTACCAGAGGGGTTATGATTTTAAAAATCAGAAAGTAACAAGCATTGGCAAAGATGTGGAGAAATTTGAACCCCTTTTTATTGCTGATAGGAGTTTAAAACAGTGCAGCTACTATGGAAAACAGTTTGATGTTTTCTCCACAAGTTAAACATACAGTTACCGTTTGACCCAACAATTCCACTTATTGGTGTAAAACCAAAAGAATTGAAAACAAGGACTGGAACAGTTATTTGTACCCACTGTTCATTACAGCGTTATTCACAATGGCCAGAGAGTGGAAATAACCTACAAGTCTATCAACTGATGAAGAGATAAGTAATGTGGTATATCCATGCCATGAAATATTACTCAGCCATAAAAAGGAATGAAATTTGAATGAACCTTGGAAAACATTATGCTAAGTGAAATAAGCCAGTAAGTAAAAGATATGACATGACAAATATATGATACTGCATATATGAAATACCTACAATAGGCAAGCTCATAGAGACAGGAAGTAGATTAGAGGTTACCAGGAGCTTGGGGGAGGGAAGAATGGAGACTTTATTGCTTGATGGTTACAGACTTTCTGTTCAGGAAAGAGATTGGAAACAGATGTGTCTCAGTTATTGGGAGGCTGAGGAGGGAGGATCATTTGAGCCAGGGAGTTAGAGGCCAGCCTGGGCAACATAGTGAGACTCCATCTCTAAAAATAAAATCTAAAAATGATTAAAGTGGCAAAATTTGTTACATATGTTTTACTACCATAGAAAGTTAGAAAAAATCGTGGAACTCTTTGGAGTGGAATTAACAACATTGAGTTTTACTTCTCCTTCTCCAGACTTAACATCTAACAGGACTCCACCATTGGAAACAATGGTGGAATAGAGGTCCTCTGACATAGCTATAGACCGTGTGGAAATGGTATTCAGTAAACCCTTGATGTCCAAAGAGGTACACATGCAGACCTTTGCAAATCTCCAGTAGAGGGCTGCAGAAATGTTTGTAGAGTCTCTTGGCTTTCTCTAGACTCATACTTTCATAGAGAAATAAGTGTTTCCTGTGTGTTTTCTTGCCTGCAAGTTTATCTCTCACTAATGGTCGTGTTTCATGAGGAAATAAAGTTTTCAGCACTTTGAAGGGTGTATAAGGATGGTTAGAAAATCAAACTGTCAGGTTGAGGCATGGATTCTTATCCTTCCACCAGCACCTCACCAACCCAGTGCTTGGCCACCGTCCTCACGGCCCGTAATTCAAATCTGCCACAGCAAAACAGCCAATGTCCCAGAGCCCTGAGCCCTGTGAGATGTGTAGAAGTCACCCTGCCCCCTGCCTGGCATATAGTATGAGTTCTAGGCATGTTTGTTGAATAAGTTAGTAAGTCAGTTGCTGTCATTCAGGAGCACATCCTGGGATGTGTTTCGGGAAATGGAGTGCTGGACTTCTGGTCGTGGCACTCCCACCTTCCTGCTCAGGTGTGGGCCTGAGTGAGGGTGCAGGAGTGTCCACTGGGGTCAGTTCTGCTTCCCGGCATCCCGGTTGCCCTCCTCGGCCTCACACAGCACTGGCCTCACTCCCCACACACTGCCCTGCCTTTGACTTCCATTTCTCCCCAGTGTCTAGGACAAGCAGAGTGACTACAAAGACCCCTGTTAGGATTCGTGCCTGGGCCCTGGTAACCACCCTCTCCTTCTCCACTGGCCACTGCAGCTGCATTCGCCTCTCCACACCTAGGCTGCCCTGGTGAAAAGAAGCTCATTTGTAGAAAAAGTGTGAGAATGTCTTTACTGTGGGGGAAAGAGCAAACTTGGGGATCTGTTTGGAAAGTCCTAGGCAGCACTGAAAGTGTTACGACATCACTAGTTGGTGATGGTTGTACTCCCTGGCCTTTTTGACTGGCTTGTGATTGGGCCCCAAGACTGCCTGACCCTCCGTGAGACCAGTGTCTGTCTTAGGCAGAGGACTGCCCTCTGTAGCCTTCGAGTGGCTCAGCGTGAATGGGTGCCTGAGGTTCAGACCCATGCACTGGGTCTGAGTGAGGCTGTGTGCAGATCACAGCAATGTGAGCACTGGACACGTCCTTGCCCTGCCCTGCTGCTCTCACTGTCTGCTGTGTCAGGACACTGAGCAGAGATGGCGGTGGAATGCACGCAGCACAGCGCGTCACAGTGCACAGGGGCTCTCCACTGGAAGGGATGTAGCATTGTTTTTCTTTCATAATGGAGAGAAGAGGGGAGGAGAAGGCCCAGGCATTGGTTCTCCAGCTCTGGTGCATCCACCCACTGTCCTGAGATTCAGAAAGTCTGGGGTGTTCTGAGAATTTGCATTTCTGACAAGTTTGCAGAGTGATGCTGATGCTGCTGGTTCAGGGACCCACTCAGAGTCCAGTCAGTGGCCCAGAGCACTGGAGGGCTCTGTGGAGCTGGGGAGGATGGAGGGATGATGGCCTCAGGATAGCACAAGGAGGTGCCAGGTGAAGAGGAGGTGCTGGAGGCAGGATGGGGCAGTTCACAGTGGTGCCTGGAATGGCCCCGTGGCTTCTGCCAAGCCAAATTCTCCTGTTTCATATGAATTACTCACTGGTAAGACTTCATTTTTCTTAAAGAACAGTATTGTTTGTTTTATTCGTTTTTGGTTTTTTTTTTAGGCATGTATAGAGACTTTGGCACTATAGAAAGCATTTACCGCATAATTAATACCTAGTTGTTCCCAGAGAAGACACAATCTCATAAGGGGAAGTCATGGGAATAAGGAAGCTCTGGTCATAAAAACACGATTTCCACCTTCTATGCAGAGAAACTGCCCTCTTAATTGTAGGCAGAAGGATTTCGTTTGGGCGAATTCATCTTCACCACTGGAAGACCCCAGCCAACCTCCTGCAGGACCAAGGGTGGACGGGCCTGGCTGTCAGGGGAGGCCTCTCGTTGTGCTGTCCAGCAGGGGCTCGGCCACGGCCAGTCCGAGGCGGTGCAGGCTCCTGCGCTCGTCATCTTTGAAGTCTCTGCAACCAGATCAGCTCTCTGCCCTCTGAGATCCTGGGGCTGTCGAGCTCATTGAAGCCTGCAAATGGGACAGCACTGGCCTTCCTCCTTTTCATTCAGTCACTGGGCAGATCTGGCCCATGAGCCAGCAGATAAAAGAAGTCATTTAAGCTTCGATTTCAGATAAAAGACTTGAGGTTCATGAAATGTTCCAGCATAACAGTGCAGCTTCTGTTCTGGCCTGCAAAACACATTAGAATATGAACAAAGGGGCTGCTCCGTGGAGCCCGCAGGATCCCGACCCTGTCCAGGCTGGGTGCCAGGTCTGAGGGTTCGGGCGTCCTCCGAGCTAATGAGACACCCACCTGGCGGGCTCCTCAGTCCTGTTTACCCGCTCACCCCCATCCACTCTGTCTTCTTACCTTAATTTGCACCTACTTGGCCTTAATGTTGGGAGAAAGGTTATGGAGGGAGAGTGTAAGGTCAAGTGCAATAAAATGATTTTATTTACATATCACATAGGTCCCTGGTTAATACACTGCAGAATTTTATATTCTCATGCATAATCGTGCTCCACAAACATACTCCATGTTTGGAGTAGAAAGGGACAGGTTTCATAGTTAACAGGGAGCATATCTGGGCAAACACGCACCTCTTTTTCTTGGGTAATGTGTAGAGGACATTTTGTGGTAGTGTATATGTCTATCTTTTACAAACTTCCAAAGATAGTGTTAATTCCTTACTCATCATCTCAGTATGTCATTATCATTCTCTGAACAGCATTTGTTTGTAGAAGTCAACATTAATTAATCTTCTCAACTGAAATGAAAATACTTTACAGGAATATGCTGAGAGCCCCCCCCCACCTGCCTGCACATCAGATGGGTTGAAACACTTGAAGGCAGAATATAGTTCACGGAAAAAGAAAACCTAATTATAACCTAAAGATCATACACGTTCATTTCAAAACAGAGACATTAAAAATGTGTCTTCTTCTTGCCCCAGCAAAAATCCTATGAAGAAAAGGAATAGCATGTGGCCTGGATTTTTCATCCCATCTCCAGCTTCTCTAGTTGTTTATTATTGGCATTTATCCCATAGTCTAGGTGTGCCTGCATGAAAATCATATCACAGCCAGACAGATTAAAAAACCTAGTGGGGGCTGGGCACTGTGGCTCATGCCTGTAATCCCAGCACTTTGGGAGGCTGAGGCAGGAGGATAGCTTAAGGCCAGAAGTTTGAGTCTCTACAAAAAATATAAATTAGCTGGGCATAGTGATGCACCTGTAGTCCCAGCTACTCAGGAGGCCGAGGTGTGAGGCTTGCTTGAGCCCAGCTGGAAGCTGTAGTGAGCTATGATTGTGTCACTGCACTCCACCCTGGGAAGCACAGTAAGATTCCATTTCTAAATTATATATATGTGTAATATATTAATATATATGTATAATGTTTATATATACATAGTGTATAATATATGTTATATAGAATATACATATTATACCGGGGGGGGCAGTTGGGGAGGAAAGGGCTTGTATACCAGATCCAAATTCAAACGTTTTCTTTTTGAGTGGAGCAACCTCAGGCCCTGAACTGAAGTTCCAGAGAGCCTGGACATTTTTCTCGGATCCGTGAGCCACCTTAACCCCTGACAGATGGGACCCATGCTCTTGCTCCTGTTGTTTGGATCTGTGTCCCATCAAATCTGATGTATAGTTGTCATCCTCAGTGTTGGAGGTGGGGCCTGGTGGGAGGTGGTTGGACCATGGGAGTGATTTCTCGTGAATTTTAGCACCAACAGCATCTGTGTGGTGCTGTTGTCACGGTGGTGAATTCTCATGAGGTCTGGCTGTTTGGAAGTATGCAGCACGCCACTTACTCTCTCCTTCTCCTGCACTAGCCATTAAGGTGTGCCTGCTCCCCTTTTGCCTTCCGCCACGATTGGAAGCTTCCTGAGGCTTCCCCAGAAGCAGAAGTCACTATGCTTCCTGTACAGCCTGCAGAACTGTGAGCCAGTTAAACCTTGTTTTAAATATAAATTATTTAGTCTCAGGTATTTTTGATAGCAAGGTAAGAACAGACTAATATACCTGCTAAGCCATGTGGAATCGTCAACCACCTGCAGCCCTTGGATTGCATATTTCCTAGGTCAGCCTGCAAAAACCCTGAGTCAGACATATCCAACCTGACCTCAGGAGTCAGACATGTGTCAGATTCAAATGGATGGAACACTCAGAAGCTGCTCCCAGCCCACTGGGTGCAGGTCTAAGCCATTGCTCCCTTTATGCAGCTCAGGGAGTGATGGTGTGGCCAGTGCAGTGGTCCTGATATCTCAGTGAGAACTTCAGGGCCAGGTGGATCCTGCTTCCTTCCTCCTGGGTCCAGAAGAGGGTCTGCAGGAGAGTAGAGGAACTGGGATGGAAATAAAGCCAGTGCCTGGCCAGAGGGAGAGGACACACAGGTGCAGATCATGGCAGTGTCTGGAGACTCCAGAGGTAGAGGTGATTCTACCCCACGCCTACCTGGCACCCTGTCTCGGAAACAACAACAACAAACAACATAATAGGTCTTTGACTCCTGAGGTTAGGATGGCTGTGTCTCACTCAGGGTTTTGGGTGCCAGTTAGAGAGGACTCAGGCTGACCCAGGAAATGTGCGGCCTGGGGGCTGCAGGTGCTGGAGTTGGTGGAGGATTCCTCATGGTTTAGCAAGAGTGTGAGTCCTGCTGCTGGGACTCACAGACCAGAAGGTGGTTTATGGATCCCAGACAAATGCCATGGGCTCCCAGGAGCCACAGTTCGGGTCCTGAGGCAGCTTGCCCTGGGTCTGGGGTGGCTTCTCTGGGTTGCTGGGAAGCCCCCAAAGAAGCCTTAGTCACATCCAGTGTCAACGTGACTCCAGAGGGAAGTGGAGCAGACGGGAGCCTCAAGGGTACAAACGTTAAGTTCACTGTTTTCAGTCTGTGCTTGGCACTTTCTTCACTAGATCTTTTTCACTTAGGTTAAACAATTCTTTCTCCCAGTATAAGGAATGCCAGATTCACAGTTGTGATTCTGTTTTTTTGTTTTGGTTTGTTTTAAGAGATGTCTCACTCTGTGGCCCAGAGACAGCGGGATCCCTGGAGCTCAGGAGCTCGAGGCCGGTTCGCTGCAGCTTTGACCTCCTAGGCTCCAGGAATCCTTGTGGCTCAGTCTCCAGAGTAGCTGGGACTACAGGTGGCTTGCCACCACACTTTTTAAATGTTTTTGTAAAGACAGGGTCTTGCTGTGTTGGCCAGGCTGGTCTTGAACTCCTGGTCTTAAGCAACCCTCCTGTGTCAGCCTCCCAAAGTGCTGGGATTATAGGCATGAGCCGCTGGGCCCTTCCTGGCTGTTCTGTTTTGTATGGCTTAATGCAGTGTGTGTTGTGGCCAATATCCTGGGTGCCTTCATTGCTTATGGTGCACATGGACTCCTGTTACCCTAAAACAGAAGAAATCTTATGAACAGCCAGCAAGACCTGGCCTCTTTCCTCCAGAGTTCACAGCCTCACCAGGAATACATGAAACAGCTAGCTCAAGATAAGCAGCCATGCATGACTCCATGCTAAATTGTGGGGTGCAGATAATAAAAGACACATTCACCAAAGGAGTGAAGGACAATGGTATAGAAAGGACAATGGTGTGATTGTGGTTTGTGACTCTAAGGGAGAAGAAAGGACATTGTAGAAGAACGAAATAATTTGAGCAAAGGGATGAGGAGAAAATGGAAGTGGTCTGCTCAGGTGCCCAGGAGGTCAGCCTCATTAGAATGGGGTGTTTGCCAGGGGAATCTGAGATATAGTTTGGATTAATCCATGGGGACCAGACTGAAGGGTCTGTAAATCTGTAACAGATTCAAAACTCGGTATGTTGGGACATGGATGCCTTAAGTGACTGTGGATTCCTTATGGAAGGTGCTCTGCTTTGTGTGTGAGAAGTGGCAAAGTAACGTTCAGGGGCCGCATCTGGTCCAGACACATGTTTAATTTGATGTGTATACCTCAGTGCTTTAAAATGTTGTCCTCCATGTTTAAAAATTATAAATAAATTGCCAACATTAAAACTAAATAAGGAGATTCATGTTAAAAATCCAGCTAGGTCCAGTGGCACGCATTTGTAATCCCAGCACTTTGGGAGGCTGAGGCAGGAGGATCACTTGAGTCCAGGGGTTTGAGACCAGCCTGGGCAATGTAGCAAGACCTCATCTCTAAATAAATAAATAGATAAATAAATAAAATAACAATTAGCCAGGCGTGCTGGTGTGCACCTGGAGTTCCAGCTGCTCGGGAGGCTGAGGTGGGAGGGTTCCTTGAGCCCAGGAGATCTAGGTGGCAGTAAGCTATGATTGAATCACTGCACCCCAGCCTGGGCAACAGAGCAAGACCCTGTCTCTTAAAAAAAAGTCCAGTCTAATTTCTCTCAAAAATGAGAAGGTGCAGGAGCAGGTGGGCCGTGTGTCCCCTGTCCCCAGGCCCTCCCTGTCTCCTCCACA
This sequence comes from Cebus imitator, assembly GCF_001604975.1. NCBI lineage: Eukaryota > Metazoa > Chordata > Mammalia > Primates > Cebidae > Cebus > Cebus imitator. The sequence goes on along the minus strand of NW_016107557.1, from coordinate 882,037 downwards.
CAGAGGCCAAAAGCCTCCGCAGGATCTTCAGGCCTGCCGTGTTGTTTGCTCACAGCCCACTTCACTCGCGTGTGACCTGCTTGGCACCTGCTGAGGACTCTTCCTGCCTCTAGGTACCGTCTCCAACAGACATTTGCTTGAGCTTATATTTTTGGACAAGGGAATGGAGTGACATCGGTAATATTCAAATTGGAATAGCCTACGCCTTTTATCTGAAAAAGTTCTCTAATGATATTTTTCTTATCTTTTTTAATATCTCAAGAAAACTCACTTAGATCCATTTATACAAACATGATTGAATTTGACCTCACAATGGATTAGGCTTTGTGGGAGACTGAACTTATGGTAATGAATACTTTAATAATTTTGGTGGAATTTTTCTGCAGTAAAGAATTTAAGAAGGAATACCAGGAGGGTTGGGCCCTAATTTTCTCCAGAGGGGAACTTATTTTAGGCCTCACTTTATCTTCTAGCAAGACAGCTGTGGTGTTAGACTTCCGCTCCTTGGCCTGAGCAAAACTGGGGCCCTGAACTTCCTGGTAATGGGCGTTTGCTGATGGAACCATGGTCAGAAGAACAAGGATTGAGGCCCATGAGGTGGGAAAATGCACGCTCACCCGAGAGAGTAGCCAGCAGCAGGTCCTCCATGTCCACCCAGTAGCCTCCACGACCCATGAGAAACAGTAGCAGGAATGCATCTAGAAAAGTGCTCTCACATGCCTCTGTCAGGTGGGATAATTCAAAATAGATCACAGGCTTAAATGTAAAACACAAAACTTAAAACTCCTAGAAGATAGCATAGGAGAAAATCTAGATGACCTTTGGTTTAATGGTGATGTTTTAGATACAATACAAAAGGCATGGTCCATGAAAGAAAAAACTGATAAACTGCACTGCATTAAAATTAAATAATTCTGCTCTACAAAAGACACTTTTCAGTCAATGAAAAGAGGGCCGGGTACGGTGGCTCACATCTGTAATCCCAGCACTTTGGGAGGCCAAGGCAGGCAGATCACCTGAGATCAGGAGTTTGAGACCAGCCTGGCCAACATGGCGAAACCCCATCTCTACTAAAAATACAAAAATTAGCTGGGCATGGTGGCAGGTGCCGGTAATCCCAGCTACTCCAGAGGCTGAGGCAGGAGAATTGCTTGAACCCAAGATGTGGAGGTTGCAGCAAGCTGAAATCGCACCATATCATTCCAGCCTGGGCAACAGAGTGAGACTCCATCTCAAAAAGAAAAAAGAGACGCCACAGTTTAGAGGAAAATATTTACAGAGACAATCTGATAATGAACCAAAATATACCAAGAACTCTTAAAACTCAACAGTAAGAAAAGAAAAAAAAAAACCTGATTAAAAAATAGGCCAAAGTCTTTAATAGACACCTCACCAAAGAAAATATGCAGATGGAAAATAAGCATATGAAAAGATGCTCCACACCATATGTTATCAGGGAAATGCAAATTAAACAATGAGATCCCATTGTACACTTCTTACAATGGCCGCAATCCAGAACACTGACAACACCAAACACTGGTGACGATGTGGAGCCACAGGAACTCTCATCCACGGCTAGGGGGATGCAGAATGGGGCAGCCGCGTTGGAAAACAGTTTGACAGTTTCTTTCAAAACTCAGCATAATTTTACCATATGATCCAGCAATTGTGCTCCTTGATATTTACACAGAGTAGCTGAAATGTTATGTCCACACAGAAACCTTCACATGGAAGTTTATAGTGGCCTTATTCATAATGGCTAAATCTTGGAAGCAACTAAGATGTCTTTCAGTAAGAGAATGGATAACTAAACTGTGGTACATCCAGACAATGGAATATTATTCAGCACTGAAAATAAATGGGCTTTTTCTTTTCAAGCTATGAAAAGACATGAAGGAAACTTAAATCCTTGTGTCTAAGTGAAAGAAGCCAGTCTGAAAGCTACGTATGGTATGATTCCAACTGTGTGACATTCTGGCATGGGCAAAACTGTAGAGATAGTAAGAAGATCATTACCAGGGTAGTGGGGAGAGAGGGACGATTAGGAGCAGTACAAAAGATTTTTAGGGCCATGAGCCTATTCTGTATGATACTGTGGCAGTAGATCCATGGAAAAATACAAGAGTCCAGACCTGTGAGAATGTGCAAGAGTGAAACGTAATGAAGGCCACAGACGCTGGGTGATGATGGGTGGAGTGGTGGCGTCAGTCCATGGAGCGTAACTAACGATGCCCCACTGTGTGTGGGATGTGATGATGTGGGAGGCTGTGCGTGTGTGGGGGTGCAAGGCAGAGAGGACTCAGGAAATCTCTGCATGTTCCTCTCCAGTTTTGCTGTGAACCTAAAACTTCTCTCAAAAATCAAGTCATAAATCCTGACTGGAGCTTCATGAAGTGGAAGAATGCTTTTAAAGTTAGAGTTGGGTCATGATGACAGATGTTAGAAATAAGTGGCCTGAAGTAGGAAGTAGAAGATCACCCAGCCTTACAAACACCCATGACCCCCTGTGAAAATCCACATTCTGGCTGTCACCCACATCAGCCAGAGCCTTGACTAGTGTGTCAGCATTTAAGAAATGTAACATTGATCTAAGCAAAAATCCAGCATCCTGGCCTGCTGGTTGTCTTCCTAGGAACTCTGGTGTGGGAGCTGTGGATACACGTGTCCTGGGGACAGACGTGGGGTGGGGCAGACTGGCATACCAGACAGACAGGCATGTCAGTGTGGGCTGCACAATGGCTGAGCCTTACCTGGAAGCTAAGAGCAGTTTGGAACATGTGTAGCTGTCTTCCCATCATCTTCTGCCCTATCAGAAGGCAGGCAAATTCTTCTGCCCTGTTGAAAGTGAACACCCTGCCGTGAGAGGTTGTCTAGCTGGGGAAGCAGGGACAGGACAGGTGTCTAGAAGAGGACTGAGTTTTGAGGCAGACACTTCCCTCTGCTGTGTCTCAACTCTCACCTTGATGTTTCAACTTTGTGGATGGCTTCCTCTAGACAGAAGGGGTGATTCAAAGGTTCGAAGCCCCAGAAGGGGGGGCATGTGCAGATGCTGACTGTGGCTTGACACTGACACCGACTGTGCTGCCAGCAACTTGATTTCTTAGGCATGTGCTGTGACAGGGTTGTGCATGGCCCCATCTGCTGGGAAGACCTCCGGTGGCCCTTGAGCTGTGACCACCACCCAAGACTGGGACCCTGTTGTCACTGTTCCTGTCCACTCTCTCCCCACTGCACACACCTCTTCCTTGGCAGCGCTGTTTTCTAGCCCGACACCGTGGCTCATGTATGCATTTATTCAGCAGATGTTTACCAAGTGCCTGCTCTAGACAGGGGCCTGAGATGGGCTGAGGCTCTGCAGGGGTCCAGGCAGGACAGCCACGTTCTGTTCTCCGTGGCCCCCTGTAGGAAAGATGAACAGTTAGATGCAACGTTATGGGAGGGTCTTGGACAGAAGGCTCAACTTAGAAAAGGCCTCCTGGAGGAAATGACAGGGAAGCCGGGCGTGAGAAGTAAGTGGAGTTTGCTGGGCAGGAGAAGGAAGACAGAAGGCCCATAGGGCAGGAGGGGAGAGGGCAGAGCAGGGCTGGAGTTGGGCTGGGGGAGACAGAGTGACCAAGGCAAGAGGATGGGTGGGCCTGCAGGGGCAGTAAGGAGCTCTCCAGGCTGAGGAGGGAGAGTGAGCATCTCTGTGGCCGAGATCGACAGCAGGGGGGCAAGCAGGGATAGAAGGCCAACGCTGCCTTCCAGGAGGGAGACACAATGGGGAGCCTGGCCTGTGGTGAGGGCTGGGGGCCTGCAAAGATGGGCAGTGGCTAGGGGCACATCTGACAGAGAACCAGCGCCAAACTCACACCACCGGGGACTCTTGCTCCTGTACCCGCTCCCCCCACCCCAGCTTTCAGATCCTTCTGCACTCAGATTGTTCTACACTCACTTCCTCTGCCAGGGTCAGGACAGGAGCCCAGGCAGCTGCACAGAGAGGAGGCCACACAGACATTGCCATGTGCTTGTTCTGTGCGAATCCCACCCTCCTACCTTCCCCATAGCTGACTTCTGTGAGTGTGAACACATGGAAGCTCAGCATTGGCAAAAAAACATTCAGCTGAGCAGTAAGACAGGATAATTTATTCATAAATATTTGAGTATTTCAGTTCCCCCCATCACCACTCAGAAACGAAAGTGGAAATTGAGGCCAATTGTATTGGGAAGGAGCACAGCATGCCTCAGGGGGCAGGGTGGGCCATCCCATGGGGACTGCAGGGGCTGCCTCTCTGAGACCTGTTAGTCTGTGTGGAGGAGGACTCCTCAACGAGGAGATGAGTAGACTCAAGAGCAGACAATGGACTGCGAAGAAGTTCCTCTGGGCCCTGGGGGAGGTGGTGACAAGTTATGGGAAGGTGAGGGGTGGAGTGCACTGTGAACAAAGGTTATCTCATTACGCAGATTAAGTCTCTCAGGTAACAGCCCTTAGAAGAGTAGTGGAAAGAACAGGTGAAAAGTCTGTCCTGGGCATGCAGACTTTGAGTTTTCTCTCCTGCATTGAGTTAATCTTCTGTGGTTAATAGAGATGTGAGGAAGAGGAGCCTAAGACAGATGCATTTCTTCCGGAAGAACTTCCCTAGGTCAGATGAGGGACCTTCAGAGAGAGCCCACCCCCATTCTTCAGAAGGGAAAGAGGGCAGGGAAGCAGGCTGGAGAGAGGACTTGGTCCTGAGCTTGTTTCTGAGGCCTTTCAGTCTCCATTGTGGAGCCAGCGCTCCACCTATTCTAAGCCCCTTCCTCCTGGTCCTGTGAGGGTCTCTCTGCTCTCAATGGACCCCACACTCAGCTCGCTTGCTCTGTCTCCTGCCCCAGCTTCACAGCTCGAGGCCCCTGGGCTCCCTGCTTAGCCCCTGGTCTGTCCCATTCTGACTTGGCCTGTGAGATGTCTACGTTCTCTTTCCCTCTATCCAGGGAAGAGGCAAAAGGCCCTTGCCGTCCCTGTCTGACAGCAATGAGACGAACCCGGGGGCCGAAGCCCACCAGGGAGTTGATGCTAAGACATGCCTTGCTTTCCTTTCCCTCGTCGCGGTGTGGCTCCCCACTCTGCATTCCCGGGCAGTGCTGGAGCCTGCAGGCCCAGAAGAGCAGGAGATCCAGTGGCAAGAAAGACAGAAACACAGAGCAGGCCGGTCATGTATTTTTGGATAAGTTTTAAAAAACAAGTTTGGGTTGGTTCCAGGTCTTTGCTATTGTAAACAGTGCTGCAATGAACATTCGTGTGCACGTGTCCTTATAGTAGAACGATTTGTAATCCTTTGGATATATACCCAGTAATGGGATTGCTGGGTCAAATGGAATTTCTATTTCTAGGTCCTTGAGGAATCTCCACACTGTCTTCCACAATGGTTGAACTAATTTACACTCCCACCAACAGTGTAAAAGTGTTCCTATTTCTCCACACCCTCTCCAGCATCTGTTGTCTCCAGATTTTTTAATGATCGCCATTCTAACTGGCGTGAGATGGATAGGGAAAATGTGGCACATATACACCATGGAATATTATGCAGCCATCAAAAACGATGAGTTAGGGTCCTTTGTAGGGACATGGATGAACCTGGAAACCATCATTCTCAGCAAACTGACAGGAGAGCAGAAGATCAAACACCGCATGTTCTCACTCATAGGCGGGTGTTGAACAATGAGAACACATGGACACAGGGAGGGGAGCACTACACACTGGGGTCAGTTGGGGGGAAATAGGGGAGGGAGGGTGGGGGGTGGGAAGCTGGGGAGAGATAGCAAGGGGAGAAATGCCAGATGTAGGTGATGGGGAGGAAGGCAGCAAATCACACTGCCATGTGTGTTCCTATGCAACAATTCTGCCTGTTCTTCACATGTACCCCAAAACCTAAAATGCAATAAAATAAATGGGAAAAAAAAAATAAAAAATAAATAAAAAATAAAATAAAATTAAAAAAGTTTGAAGCTGTGATTTTTATGTAGCCCTTAGAAGATGTTGAAGTACTTTCTAGGCGGGTGCAGTGGCTCTTGCCTGAGGCAGATGGGTCACTTAAGCACAGGAGTTTGAGACCAGCCTGAGTAACATATGGGGAGACCCTGTCTCTACAAAATAATAATAATAATAATAATAATAATAATAATATAAAGAAAATTAGCTGGGTATTGTGGCATGCCAGCTACTCCCAGCAACTTGGGAGGCTGAAGTGGGAGCCTCTGTCCCTAGAGCCTAGGAGGTAGAGGCTGCAGGGAGCTATGATAATACCACGGCATTCCAGCCTGGGCAACAGGAAACACTGTCTCAGAAAACAAGACAAATGAAACACTTTCTGTCTATGTGTATTCTTTTTTATTTTTTGAAATGGAGTCTTGCTCTGTCGCCCTGGCTGGAGTGCAGTGGTGCAATCTCAGCTCACTGCAACCTCTGCCTCCCGGGTTTAAGTGATTCTCCTGCCTCAGCCTCCCAAGTAGCTGGGACTACAGGCATGTACCACTATGCCTGGCTAATTTTTTATGTTTTTAGTAGAGATGGGGTTTCACTGTGTTAGCCAGGATGGTCCTGATCTCCTGACCTTGTGATCTCCTCACCTCAGCCTCCCAAATGCTGGGATTACAGGCGTGAGCCACCACACATGTCCTCATTATGTGTATACAGAATTTTTCTTCTTATAGGAATTAAAAAGATCTCACTCCCCTGGAGAGACAGACACTAATGCACATAGGTGACCCAGTGCTGGTATCTTCCTTGACTTTTCAAATGGGTGTCAGTAAATCTGAATTTATTTGGGTATTTGGGGGTAGATTTAAATATCCCTGGTGATTGTACCAGCTTGCTTAAACTCACCCTTGGATGCAGCCATATGATTAGATATATTTAATACCTACAGCAGAGGCTCAGTCTAAAACATTAGAATATATGTGTGTTTCTGCAGCTCTTCTGAGGCTTGTGGACAGGCACATCACCCAGTGGATGAACTCTATCGCAACACCTTCTACAGATTTGGAGAAATATTCTGCAGTGTATTTACTGACCAGTATTTGCTGAACACCTGTTGTTTGCTAGGACTTTGCTAAGTACTAGGCATCTGGGGATGTGAGTGGAGTGTCCGAGCTCCAGCCTTCCCTCAGTGGACTTGAGCTCTTTGTGGGGAGGACCTGCTTTTGGGCCTGTGCTTTGCTCTCCAGGTGTCTGGCACGGTGTTCGCGTAAATGTTACTGCTTGGAACTGCCCCTGTTCCACTGACGCCACGAAGCCTCTGGTGGGATTGTAGTTGGTGGTAGAAACACGGATTTGGGAGCCAGGAGGCCTGAGTGAGGCGCTTGGCCTTAGCCACCTGTTTGGAAAAGTTGGCCACATGCGCTCACGGCTCCTAGGCCTCCGTCTGCTCCCCGCTGGGCATGATGACCCTGTCTGCTCTCCTGTAGGCCAGGGACATGAATGGGGCATCAGTTCCATGGATATGGTGTGACAGTAGTGACCATCCTCATACTGCTCGTTGCTGCTGCCCCTGCTGCTCTGAACCCACTCATAGATAAGAGATGCACCCTGCTCAGCCCGGAGCGTGGCCTGGGATCACCTGCCCACTTGCTGCGTTCTCCCTGCTGGGTGCTTCAGTTTTAGTAACTTAATAATTATCTCCATGTCACATAGTGCCACCTGTGTGATAGAATTTTTGTATCAAGACCCCAGGGCTGGAGTGGTGGCTCCCGCCTAGAATCCCAGCAACTTTAGAAGCTGAGGAGAGAGAATCACTTGAACCCAGGAATTCGAAGCTTCAGTGAGCCATGATCACGCTACCACACTCCAGCCTGGGTAACAGAACAAGGCCTTGTCTCTAAAAAAGATGCAAGGATAAACAAGTAGTATCCCTACAAAAAATGGGAATAGGAAGGTTCAGCTGTGATTTAAAATGCAAAAGGGTAAAGCTTTATTAATTAACTGCTTCAAAGGGGGCCTTTTCCCTTCTCTTCTGGTTTGGTTTTATTCAGAAGCTACCTCTGCTGAAGCAGCTCTGGGTTATTGATAATTGCCCATGGTTCTGGGATGCATCCATCATCTGGAAATATCAAGAACTAAGAATTCTAGAAACTGGATTTTAACCGCGTCCTCTGCTCTTCAAACATTAATCATGTGCGGCTGCAGAAACCAGGTAGTGAGGACATCACTGCAGACGTAGTTCCCTGGGGCATGTGACATTGGAGGTGATTTTCTTGTGTCAAGATTATTTTACTGCATATTTTTTTTTGGTTTGCGACTTTTCCCCTTACCGAAGTAAAACAGTTTCCTTTCTCCAAAGAGTGGGGAATGTAGCAGCTTGGCTAAGCATGCAAACAAATAGCAAGTTACAATTTAAAGCCATCTGGAAAGGTTACCAATGAGTTTTGTCACATGTATAGATAGCGCATAAATCATCAGGAGAAGGGAATCTGGTGATACATAGCAGAAGCCACCAGGGCCCCGGAAGAATGGAGCGGCACAGAAGCGGCGGAGAGGGGTGCTCTCGCGCACACCTCCTCTCTGTTTACAAAGCAAAGCTGCTCGTAAGGAGTGCGCTTGAGGAAAGAGTGCATTTTACATTCATCACTTCATCATTCTGTTTATTAAAATCTTTGTTGACTTGATATGTATATATTCAGAAAAGTGCATGTGTTAAAAGCTCACTGATTTTTTTACGCACTGAAGGATTCACTTTAAAATGGTTAGTTTTATATTAATGCAGATTTCACCTCCACAAACAAAGAAAAGCCCCAGAACTCAAGCAGCCCCTTCAGCCCCCTTGAGCTGCGTTTTGTTGGAAGTGTCGGAGTGGAATCGCCAGGGCCAGCGGTTTCGCATTTCCACTCCCACTGGCATGTCTGGAGACCTCTGCCGGCCCCATGCGCTCCACAACACGTGCTGCTCTCGCATTTCTGGTGGGTTGCTAGTAGTATGTGATATTGTGGCTTTACTTTGCATTTCCTTGATGATTAGTGAACCTGAGCACCTTTTCATATGCTCATTGGGCATTTGAATTTTTATAATTGTTTCAAGTAGGGGTCTTTTTTCCTTAAAACTTTGATGAGAGTAATCATTTCTTTTTTATTCCCCAACCGTAATCCAGTTCAGAAAACATCAAGGACTTAGCTGCCTCTCCAGGAGGCATAGCAAAAGGCACCTGCCCCCTGTGCAGTGGAAGAGTGGTGGGTCAGGTTAACCTCCTGCCCCTTGTGTGCTACGTTTACAGGTGGGTGTTGGGCTGAAGGACTCCCTGGCCCTTGCTGTTGGGTCAGGGATGTACTCAGAAAGGAGCATGAAGGTGTGTCTGTCCCTGCAGGGGCATTTGGCCAGACCAGGAAGGGCTGCCTGAAGAAGCACCGAGGCTTCTCTGCCCGGACAGAGATGCCGATGGCTTCAGAAAGACATGCTCGTGGCATCGGCATCATTTCTGTGGCTGCCTCAGCCGAGAACTTCTCTGTGCACCATCTCACGGCCAGGGTTCTTACAGCCACAGCCTACCCATGCACATTAGCCAGCTAACTTGGTTATTTCTTTTTTCATTCATCTAATAAGTATGACTGAACTCCTGCAATTTCTTCAGTGTTGGCAATTACACATTAAATAAGTGAAGCCCTTATTTTCAGAGATAGAAAATAAACAGGAAAACTGTAATGTCATGTTGGATGTCTGGGGGCTGTGGAGAGAAATGAAGGGGGGCCTGGAGAGCCTTGGCTGTGCCAAGGCCAGGGTGGCGTCTTGGAGAACTCGCCTTGGAGCAGAGCACTGGGTCCAGGGAGGGAGGGAGTGCTGCTGGCCATTTCATGGACAGCACCTGGGCAAGAAGCAGGGGCAGGAGCTGTGAGAACAAGGGGGAGAGGGGAGAGGGCAGGGGCCTGGTCAGGGCCTCAGGGTCCTGGGTAAGGAATTTGAACTTCAGTCCAGGTGAGAGGGAAGGGAAGGACAAGGTTTTCAATGAGCTGCTTGGGATCTTAGAGAGTGACCCTAGCGCTCCCATGGAAAAGCAGCCATCTGGCCCTGGAGTCTAGCACCTCCCCAGGCTCCTTCCTATCCCTAGACTTGCAGGGACTTCCAGGGACAGCCTTGGCCCCCGTTTCTGCCCTGCCTTGCCATCTCCCATTGCTTGTCATCGCTCCTGTGTTGGGTTTGCCCTCTGGTCATGTCCCCTACAGCCATACCCTGGTCGTGAGTGTTCTAGGGCCAGGACAGGGCCCGCCAGGGGAACAGAGCATGGACCCCCTCTGTGAGCCCCTCTGTGCCCTCACACCCCTCTGCCTTGGAGGGGAGAGACAGCAAGATAGAAACAGGTCCTGAGCTGACGTGGTGGCATACAGGCTGTCTCACCCGTCTGTACCCTTCCACGTGCGTTTCTGAAATGCGTCAACTCTGTGAGAACTACATTGACTTCAGGGATGTGGCAAACCCCCTATTTCTTTTAACCAGCCCGTGACAGTCACTGTGGAGCCCCTCCTGTGCCCCAGGCAGCCGTGTGTACTAGGAGAGCCAAGCCTCAGAGACACTCACTTGTCGTTTGCCTCCAGGCGTTTTTAGTTGTAACAGACTTGTTCTTGTTTCCTGTCACCTAGAATATGTTGATCTGTCTGGATCTTACCTCCCGAGTCTCCTGCTTTGCAGACACACCTTGCACATCCATGCTCATAGGGGGCACACACACCCAGATGCCCATCATGACAGCAGGTGCACAAATAGAGAATTTAACATCCCAGACCAGACTCCCCAGAGTGTGGGGAGTGGCTGAGGCCAGGGCCAGTTTCCTTGCACAAACTGGGGTAGAAGTGATACAGGGGCCAGGAGGTCCCCAAATGCCGGTGGGACCCCGACCCCAGCCGGTGTCCAGGCTCTTGACACCATCGTAAGAAGGAATTCAAGGACGAGTCAGAAAATGGTGAAAGTACAGAGATTTATTGCAGAACGAAGAGTACACTCTCATGAAAAGGAAGCGTAGGGGCAGACTCAAGAAGTCATGCAGTGGGGTTTGGGGCTGCTATCTTCATGGGTTTCTTTCCACTGAATATTCATGAAAATTACTGGACAAGGTGAAGATTCATTAAATTGTGGTGCCACCCATTCTTACACCAAATGTGGGTGTCCTGGAACTGTCATGGTGCTGGTGGTGTGTGATTGACTGTGTCAGTGAGTGGATAATGAGGTCCAAGGTGAGGCCTAGCTCAAATCAGCTCTGCATTGGGTCCATCTGTCTTAGCCAGCTTGGTCCACACCCTGGTTTTTAGGGCCTGGTCAGACTACAGCCTCTAGTCATGTGAAACTGCTGCCTGGAATGTGTATTCTCCTGCGACCACCTGTATTATTCCTGCTTCAGAATTGTGACACAGCAGCACCCTTCCCCAGTGCATGGGGCACAGCCACATTCCTAGGTGTGGAAGGAAGACCTTGGCTGCATTAAATTATCCCCAACATCTGTTTGCTGCTTTTAACACGAGTGACTTAAAGGGACATGGGTTAGAGGAGGGATGGAGGAGATTTTGTGCCAGGGATGAAACAAAATGGCTAAAAGATGAATGAAAGTTGCATGTATCTCTTTTTCTTCTATAAATAACTCATGATAAAAGGGAATAAAATTTAGGTTTTCCCCTCTTGGAAGAGACATGGCCAAATGGAGGGTGTGCTTTTCCTAAACCACCGTGAAGATAGCGTGAAAACCAGGCTCACCCTTCAGAGACCAGGAGGCTCCTGTTTTGGGCACTCCATCTGCCCTGCTGCCCTGAAGGCTCTTGTACCCAAATGACTTCCTGTAATCCACTTTGGTCTACTTATTATATTCCCTTCCAATTTGTTTATGACTTTGTCAACAGCCACAGGGTGAGTACCCCTAATCCGATAGCAATAACCTAAAATTTTAAATGCTCGAAAGTCAGAAACTTTTTAAGCACCAACATGATGCTCATTGGAGCATTTCAGATTTCACATTTTTGAATTAGGAAGGTGGAGGCTTACTTGGTGAGTATAATGTAAGTATTTCAAGATCTGAAAAAGTTCAGATTTGAAACACTTCTGACTGCAGGCATTTTGGGTAAGGGATACTCAACCCATATGATGAAGAAAATTACATTGAAACTGAACTTTTTTAAGTTTATATATCCTTTTGTAATGTTTTTATTTCAAAATATAGTCCAAGCTAAAAAATGTACATGGATGTTTCAGTTTATGAAAACTGTAAGTTATGTATGCTTTTCTATATGTATACATGTTTTTATCTCAATAAAATACTTAAAAATGATAGCCCAAAACCCTTTTTAACCTTACCTCTTATATACATGTTTCCAGGGGAAGTTTTTTTTTTTTTAATGATATGTTCCAAAAAGGAAAAAATGGAATATTAAAAGTAAAAATGCACATCCTGCCATCTCTTTGACAAGTCCTCCAGGACAGGCTGTGCTGCATGAGCTGAGCGCCCTGGGACCCCTCCGAGCCCGTGCAGATGACAGTGCCCGTGCAAGGGACACAGACCTGTGGGAGGACAGAGCTGGGGCCAAGGCAGGGTGAGGGGGCTTCTCCAGCCTCTCAGTTCTGTGATAGCCAGCATGGAATGTGCTTTCCACTCCTAGAACTCAGATAGACCCCTCTGTCCATGCCCCTCCCTCGGAGAATGTGAGATGGTGGGAACTGGGGATTTTGCCCTATGTTGGGTGTGCCAGAGTTTGGAGCCCTTGGCTCATTGGCATGGCAGGGAGAGTTCAGCTGAAGCTTCTGCACCCCCATCCCCTTTAGATCTGGACCGCCTCTCTCTCTGGATGATATTCTACTTCTCCAGCCTGAACCTCTCAGATGTTGGAAGTTAGCCACAGAGTGAATCACTGGGCTGCCAGAGGGATTTAGCTGGACATAGTGGTTGGCTGACTTGTCTCTGTTCCTCTTCATGGTAAAAGGGGCTGCTCCCCACCATCTAGACCTACCCTCGTGGAAAAGGCCACAGACTCCTATTCAGCCTGCAGGACACCAAGCAGAATCCCTTGCAGCTGCTGGTGAGGTGCTGAGGTTCGCTGCATTTCTGCCACAGGGGTTTGTTAATGATTTACTTTAAATGTCCACCTTCAGGGCAGCTGGGATGATGAAAGCATCCCAAGCACGCCCATTTCCATCTGTGGCTGATCACCTCTGGAACCACGGCTGGCCGGCTGCTCCTCTACTATCAGATGGTGGCTGTCAGTCATGGGCTTGTCACCAAGCGCATCCGTCATGTTCAGGCCGTGGGCTGGAACCTGTGTGTGCGTGTCCAGTTTAACAACAGATTTTTGGAAAGATGTCCTAAGAGAGACATATTTGAAATTGAGTGAGAATAAGTTTGACTTAACTTCTTTTTGAGATACTTTATGTGTTTGAAATAATTGATAGTTGGTACCAGTGAATCTAGTTTGTGTCTGTTTCCTTTAAAGATTATATGTAGTAGTGGTGATTGGGAAGCTATAATGAAGATACTAATGTTTGTTTTTGTAGCAAAAAGGAAGCATTTGTGTGGAGCAAGGACATTCATATATGAGCAGTAATAAAGTTAATGTCAAAGGGCCCAGCAGGGAGTTTTACACCCATTTTACAAAGAACAAGACCCAGAACTAGAGACCAGGGAAACAGATCTTTTGTTTCTCAACTTGGTACTTTGCCCAGGTGACAATGTTTGGGTTTATGCCATGTCAAGCCAAAGCTTTGCATGTCGGTGCTATCTGATCATGAAATTTGCAGAACACCACAGGGAGGCTTGCGTGAATCAGTGCAAGGAAAAGTAGAGGTGTTTCCATCATCAAACTGATGGATGATACCAGGCTGGCTTTATTTTACCTAGCACTGAAATATTGTCCTTCATGGGTATAATGAATGTAGTAACATTGTTTATGCTACCTTCATACAGTTTCTGCCCCCCACTGAAAATGCAATTTGTTCCTTAAGATCCATGCCACTAAGACTCCCTGAGACCGATTCGGGCAAGTCTAGCTAGAAACAGGCCACGCTCTTGTCCCCAAAATGGCCAGGACTTCATCAGGCCTGAGGGACACAGAGGAAGGGTGTGAGTAGCCTGCCACAGAGCTTGTCCACCCCAGCACACAGAAAGGTGAATCTTGGATTTCTCCCTTGTTTCTGGGCTTTTGATGGGATCTCACCTTTGAAAGTTTTCTTCTGGTTCCGGGCTGCCTCTGCTGGAAGGGAGCCCAGCATTGCTGTAACCCGGCGGAGTGGCTGCAGTATTAGCAGATGGAATTGGTCCTCGTTTCCTTCTTGGTTTGAATCTGCCAGTTCCTGTGTATTCACTCTTCCTGCGATTCATCTGGGAAGCAGCAGCTCCTTGGCAACCACCTTCTTCCCCAGCCCTTCAGGATGCCTGGCCTCCCTGAAAAGGCCACAGGACAGCCAATGGGCGTTGTTGGACCCTGCTCAGAAGTGGGATCTCCACTGACTGGGGTGGCCCCTCTGGAAGGTGTCCCAGGGCCTTAGGTCCCTCCAGGGAGATGGTAGGTGCTCCTCAGAAGATGGAGCTCTCCTGGCCACTCCTGAGTCACCTGGGCAGTGGGGTGCTCTCAGAGCACCAGGTCATGCCATATCCCCTTCCTTATTTTTTTCCATCCCCACAGCTCCACTCTTCCTGCCTTTTCCTTAAAAATGACTATGGTAAATAGAGGAGAAAAGTCTGGGCACAGTGGCTCATGCCTGTAATTCTAGCACTTTGGGAGGCCAAGGTGGGAGAATTGCTCTGCTTCCAGCCTGGGCAGCATAGCAAGACTCTGTCTCCACAAAAATGAAAAATAACAGTAGCTGAGCATGGTAGTACACGCCTGTAATCCCAGCAGTTTGGGAGGCTGAGGTGGGAGGATCACTTGAAACTAGGAGGTCGAAAGTACAGTGAGCTATGATTGTGCCACTGCACTCCAGCCTGGGTGACAGAGTGAGATCTTGTCTCTACAGAACAAAAAAGGAGAAGATCATAAAACTGAATCCCTTATCTTCTAAACACCTCCACATATTGCCCATAGCCAAGAAGTTACATTGTTTTCAAGCATTTAAAAACCATTTCCACAAGGCTGCTCATACTGGGAAAGTGTGCGTCCTCACCCCAAGGCCAGGCCTGACACCCTGGTTCTCCTTTTCAGTCATGTGAGTCTTTCTTTTTATTTTTTGCATGACAGTGTAGTTCTGTATGAAACATGGTCATGAAGGGACTTCTGGTTGTTGTTGCTAAATCCTGGAGTCAGCTTTTAGGGCTAGAAAAAATTGAGAGAAAATTAACCTTACAAAAGTAGGCCGTGGAAGCAATGATCACTAAAAATATTTTATGGAAAAACAAATCATGTTTCCCCTTTTGCACTGTGCACCCCCAAGGCTTCTGACTTTGGTGTTGCTAGAGTTCTGAGAAGAAAGCTCTTCTTAGCTGGGCATTGCTTTGAATGCTTTGGAAATATTTTCCAATATTTGATTGGCACCATTTCATTAAGCCATAGGACACCATGCCTGGCTGGTCACATAAGAGCTTTTCTTCTCTAGGCAAGGAACCAAGACAGGTGGAGATGAAATGATTTTTTCTCCCTTCTAGGGCTCAGAGCCGGACACCACCTCTTTACTTTGTCCACAGCTGGGAAGAGGGGCACAGAACAGCAGAGGGAGGTGATAAAAGCCCAGCCGTGCTGTCCCTGCCTTCAGCCTTGTGGCCCTTGTCCAGGACTTCACTCAGCCCACAGACCCTCTGCTTCCTCCCTTCTGTGTGTGAGGCCACCAGGGGCTCCCTGCTTCTGAGAAGCCCTGGTGGGGCCCAGCATGGAGGCACATGGCCCAGACACAGTGATGTGGTGCCACAATCCTCCCTCACGGTGTGGAGGCTGCTTTCCTGGCCACCCCATGGTGCCGCCTCCTTCCTGGGCTCGGAGCACAGCTGACTGTCAATGTGACCTGGCCATGAGTTGGAGGAGAAGGAGCAGGGCGGTGGCGATGGCTCTGCTGAGAGGAGGCATCGTGGTTGACAGGTGGAAAAGGAAGGTGCAATTAAATATTGACATTCACTGTATCCCAACCCTGCTGTCTTCTGGCTTGTCTGACACAAAAGTGTATATTCACCGAGAGAGGAAGAAAAATCTTCATTCAACTTCTGTTTCAAGGGTCTTCGGTTAAGAAAAAACAACAGCTTCAGGAAACAGATTCATTTCCAGCAGTCTTAGGTGGAGAACTGAGGAACTGAAGTCTGGAGGCTTTTTCCTGATGAGTCCGCAATGCAGTGTGCTGCTGAAACTCTAAAGCCCTCTCTCAAGCCTAGCTCTGAGTTTCATAAAACAAGTCAGATACACCTGCTCTCATAAGGCATCTTCACATTTGCCTGTTCTATAGAAAATATACATTGAGGCTAGGCATGGTGGCTCACACCTGTAATTGCAGCAGTTTGGGAGGCTAAGGTGGGAGGATCCCTCTAGCCTCAGGAGATAGAGGCTGCAGTGAGCTATGATTGTACCACTCCACTCCAGCCTGGAGATAGAGTGAGACTCCATTTCCATTATATATATATATAATTAAATATGTATCTATTCAATGTATATATACACACACACATACACATTGAATAAATGACATAGTGGGAATTAAAGAAGTTTGGGTACCCCAGCACCTCCCAGGGTAAAGGCTTTATCAATGAATTACTGAATGATTGTTCAGGAAATCTTCAACAATGGTAATTTGTAATTCACTCCTCTCTCTATAGTTGTGGTTCTTCAAGGTCAATTTTTTCTGTTGTTACAATAGTGAGAGGGAACCAAACGGGCTCCTATTCAGTTTAAGGCACAAGCAGAACCCCGTTCACCGTCACCCCTGTGACCTGCCTCCCAGCTTGGCAATTAGGGTGGCCCTTAAGGACTCATTTGGCATCAAGAAGAGATTTCCAGTCCGCCAAGTTTTCACAATGAGTGAATCATTGTCTGAGAAAATGACCTCTGAATATACATGTATGGGACTATTCAGAATGGCTGTGTGGCAAGATTCGGAGGAAAGACTATTAAAATTCCAGTGTACGCCAGTAAATCTAGAGTTTCATCATAAATTACAATCAGGAATCATTTTGTCTCACGGCCTCGCTCCGTGCACGGGGAGGCGGTTTCAGTTCCAGGGCCAGCGAGGCAAATGCGGTGCAGGCAGGACTCTGAGAAAGGAATGGAACCCAAATCACTTTCCTTCTTTAGTTGATGAATCTCAGAACTTAAAATTCTACAGACAAATGGATTGTAAATGTATATCATCTGTTTCTCTGAGCCTGCCTTCAGTCAACAAATGTTTTCTATTCATCAGCCTAAGAGGCAGCTTTGGTGCTGTCCCTTGCGGGATCCCACTGGAAGGGCATAGTTCCCCCATTCCTGAAGTGTAAGATGGTGTCACTAATATTGTGGCTTAGTAAAAAGGGAAGAAATACACTGAGGATTCTGAAATCTTCCCTCAGCTGCCTTAAGCATTGGGTCAATAACCTTTAGAGTGATGAAGTTGGCTCAGGAATAGGTTAATAGACTGTTACATTCTAGAACAAGAAAAGACTTCAAAGGTCGTAGGGCCCAGCCTCCTGCCTTTCGGAGTCGAGTTACTAATTTCGCACTGAGATGGCAACTGAAACTTGGAGGATTGTTGCTCCGCCTGGATCACACGGCAGTGTCACCAGCACTGCCACTGCACAGCGTTCAGTGAGCGCAAACACCTCAATCACCTTCTAGTTCAGTCAGGTCACCTCAGCCTCCAGCTGCCAGGCCCTTGTGGAGTTTCTTCTCACTGATTTGTCATCCTCCCTGGCTCCCCAGGCCACTTCTAAATCCTGTAATGCACTACGGGCTGTCCTGGCAGTCCCACCACCCCTCTGGCCTCCCTTCTCTACCTCAAGGAGATTTGGCTGTGTGTGGAGGAACAGGGAAAGTGGTTATGCAGGGGACAGGTACCAGCTGTTTGCCATGGGTGTCAGTGAGGGCGCAGGAGGAAGTGAGCACCCTGGTGGCTTTGGAGATTTAGGTTAATCATAAGGAAATAAATCCTGAGTCATGGAGACTGTCAGGAACTCGCGTGCATTGTTAAGGAAGATGGTGGAATCTGTTCCTCTGGAAAGACAAAACATCTGCCTTAAAAATGCGGCGGCCTCACTTGCCCAGAACAATTTGAGTGGGTCTGGCCTGAAGTCAGAGTGTGGACCAGATGACCCCCATCTCCTCCTGATTCTATTAAAAGATTTTCAGGGTATGGGGTTTCTACAGGCATGAGAACAGACTAACGCTTAACAAATCTTTTGTTGAAGATTTCTAATACCGTCTTTTCATGTGACCTAAATCTTTCCTGTGGAAGGTGAGCCATGTTCCCTGTGGAGACGAAGAACGAAGGAGATCAAAATTCAACCTTTAAAGTATCCAGCTAAATTTAGTGTTTAGAGTTAGGGAGACTCAAGCATCAGCACTGAACTGGGTCATGTCGTTTGATGGTTTCCGAGAGGAGACACCACAGAAATCTGACTCTTGGTTCTGGTATCAGAGTCCAAGCCTTCCACACTCAAGGTTAATGAAGGGATTGGGAGGTGGGAGGGAAAGGGTGTGATTTCAAGGCTTGTGGCAGTTACCACAAAACCACTGCATTAATGCAAACAAAAATTAAAGCCACATAGTGTAAAATGTTATGTCCACACATCTATTTGTCCAGCAAATCTCAAGGCCAGCCTGATGCAGGGTACGCCGGGGACTTGAAGACAGGTAAAGCCAAGCAGCCCCAGGACGAGAAATTCCCTGTTAATAACCTTTAAGCATGGCCTTTTATTAGTTTAACAAAACATAAGAAATGTGTGTGTATTCAAGAAAGGAAGTAAGTAAGATGAATTAATGTGTTTGAAGCCATAATGTTCAATTAATTAGTAATTTCCATTCAGTCTGCTGCCTGACTCATAATGAGCATTCTCTGGTCTAAATAAAGTGGAGACTGCTTAGTTACTGAGTATTTTATTTAGGTTCCTTTTATTCCAACTTAACGAAGCATTCTTTTTATGTTTTTAGACATAGGTCTCACTCTGTCACCCAGGCTGGAGTGGAGTGCAGTGATCACAGCTCACTGCAGCCTTCACACTCGGGGCTCAAGCAGTCCTCCTGCCTCAGCCTCCAGTATAGCTGGGACTACAGGGATGTGCCACCATGCCCTGCTAATTTGTTTGTTTTTTTGGAGAGACAGGGTCACGATGTTGCCCAGGCTGGTCTCAGACTCCTGGCCTCAGGTGATCCTCCCGCCTCGGCCTCCCCAAGTGCTAGGATTAGAGGCGTGAGCCACTGTGCCTGGCCAAAGGGTGGCATTTTTAGTGTTTTTTTTTTCTTCTTTTTTCACTTGCCTGCTGTGTCAATCTTGTAATATTTTTAAAAGGCTGACTACCGTGTATTGTTAACCTTTCTTAATTATTACCATTTTTCAAAAGTAGTTCACTAAGCCTTTGTAAGAAGGAGCAAGTAGCTTTTTTGCGACAATGTCAGGTCAAAACACATATGGGAGAGCCTTAATTTTCTTGTATGTGAGGAAAGCCTTCCCTTTTGGGAAGAAAGAGAGGTGACTTCTGAAAACCAAAGCTACAATGGGAAGAGATACTTTGTTAGCTGGGGGTGAGGTGCCGGGGAGAACAACACTGCCCACACACACCCCACTGTGGACACTGGAGAGTTTTCTGCCCACACACGCCCGACTGTGGACACTGGAGAGTCCTCTGCCCACACACACCCCACTGTGGACACTGAGGAACCCTTCTGCCCACACGCGCCCCACTGTGGACACTGGAGAGTTTTCTGCCCACACACACCCCACTGTGGACACTGAGGAACCCTTCTGCGCACACGCGCCCCACTGTGGACACTGGAGAGTTTTCTGCCCACACACACCCCACTGTGGACACTGAGGAACCCTTCTGCCCACACACGCCCCACTGTGGACACTGAGGAACCCTTCTGCCCACACACGCCCCACTGTGGACACTGGAGAGTCCTCTGCCCACACACACCCCACTTTGGACACTGGAGAACCCTTCTGCCCGCACACGCCCCACTGTGGACACTGGAGAACCCTTCTGCCCACACACATGCCCGGCTGTGGACACTGGAGAACCCTTCTGCCCACACATGTCCCGCTGTGAATACTTCCACGCTCCCCTTCTGTTTTTGCTCTCAGCTGTCCTTCCAGTATGATTCTTGAGTCAAGCAACCGCATCTCCACTCTCCTAACAACAAAGTACATCAGCACTGTCTCACTTCCTTTCCTCCTCCCCTCCAGAGTGTTACCTTCCTGACTCACAGGGACCGTCAGTTTCCTGTTGAGAAGCACATGTTTGCTGTAGACATGTTGTCCAGGACTTGACATTTGGAAATGTTGGGAATAACCTGAAACTCCTTACAATGTGTCGTTTAAAAAAGAAAGAAAGAAAGAAAGAAAAAGAACTATTTAGGAAGGGTTGCTAGGCTTTAAAAAAATATATTTTGCTAACCTCCTGGAGTCACTTTGCAGACCCTCTCAGCAGCTAACTAGGCTGGCCTGGCCCTGACAGCCTGGGAGTAGCAGCTGTCTTGTTACTTCTGCAACAGGCACATTGGAGGCATCGACTCTCAGTGTCTGGAGCACCTCCTCTGCCCGTGGGCTGTGGGACAGGGGCTGCGTCTCTGTGTCTCATTGCAGGACAGTGTTGGGTCTTAGGTGCTCTTTTGTGTTGTCCAACCTACCGCTGCTCCCAGGGGCCTGGTTTTGAAACTGCCCCTTGGCATCATGCCTTCCTGCCCTTCTGGGAACAACGCCGGTGGGAGGTTAGCATTATTCCCAACTCCTCAGCCAGAGGAGACCAAATTCATGGCAGTGTGTGACTGTCCCTTTTGGCCGTCCTTTGTGAGGCCCACAGGAAGTTCTGCATTCAGTTTCTGCCTCCCAGAAAAATGTCCTGTCTTTTGAAGTGAATCGAGGCTGATGTCAGAGCCCTCATGGATTAACAATGGAGAACATCTAAATTCGAGGAAGGAAGCCCTGAGCTGCTTTAAATGCTTCTGTAAGATGATATGCCACAACACGAATGTGGATTGTTGACAGTAACCACAGAGACGAGATCATTGAGGGAACCAGCTGGGAGACCTGGTGCACTAGCACCACGGTGCCTGTAATTTGTGAGGCCATAAAACAGATCATCTAAAATAGATGGTGTAGCAAATTTAGAATTGGTTTTTAGAGGGGAGAAGAAGGCATTGGCAATCTGACCCTTAAATTTTACTACATTTTCAAATATTGTAACTATGAACGTAGGTTGAAGGAGCCTTCAAGCCCCCCGTGCCCATCCACCCCAAACCCATTCTCACTGCTGGGTTCCAGATTTACAGCCACCTGGAGAGGAAGTTGCAGGGGGTCTCTGTGCAGCTGAGGATGTTCGAAGGGGTTGCAGAAGGCTGGTGCTGTGACTGTCATTGTTAGGGGGAGAGTGAGGCGGGGGGCTACTTGCTTCCTCCTGCACCTGTTATCATGACTTCAGCAAAACCTTGCCTTTCTCCTCTTCAATCTTAAATAGGTATGGTGGCTGAGTATTAATATTAATGAGCATAATAACAATAATAAAACTGGCAGCAGCATCAAATGAATGTGGTCTCCTGCAGTAGAAATATTTACCCGATGTGTCCTGCCAGTGAGAGAGATTTTGGCATTAAACCTAGACATTACCTCATCCTCCTGGGCAGACAGCCGATTGCCATGCTAAGCAAGTCTGCAGCCGAGAAGGGCTGAGTACCTGCCGACGGCTGCACGGCCCAGACCCTGCGGGGGATGCAGTTTCCTTGAGCCTGTCTGTCTGTCTGTCTTTCTGGGTCTCCCCCTTAATTGCTTTCTTTCTCTTTCCCCCCTCCGGAGGTTGTCATTATGTATTTTCAGATTGTGTTGCTTTTTTTTTTTTGGTAGAATCTCAAAGGGTGTGTTGTGAAAAGTCTGCCAGTCAGGTGGGTGGGTATTATTAATAATCCACAGAAACTCGAGGGGTCAGGAGTGAGAAGAGGAACATGTCGTGCCTGTGTGTGCACAGGACTCACCACACTCGCTTACACATGCGCTTCCCTCTCTCTCAGAGCCAGGGAATGAGGTGGGGTTGGTTTGCTTTAATGCTTGATAAAAGCAAGGACATTCTGTAATAACAGGGCTTTCATTTCAAGATTTTTAGCAACTTAAATCATATTTTGAAACATCTGGAATTGTGCTAGAAATGTGTGTTTGATATCCTCGGCCGAAGAAAACATCACACTTAAAATGCTTTTGCCCCACTGGCTGCAGGCAGACCTCTTTGAAATTGGTGCCTACACAGCACAGAAGTCCAGGTAAGCACCACAGGCAAATTGAGGGGAGAAAGCGACATGTTGTGTAATGCCGCATATTTGCAGAAGGCTTTGAACCATCACCAAAGTAGCAAATACTCGTGTAAGTTTTGCAGTGAGGTATGGAAAGCCATTTCAGCTGCTCTGATTGTCAGCTCGCCTGTGTTTTCTTTAGCTCCTGACTTAAAGTTTCATATCCTGTCCATATTGATATTAGCCGGTGCCACATCTTTTAAAATTCTGTCCCATTAGCCTCGGTGCTGGTCCTGACTGATTCACCAGCTCTCGGGATGGTGTCCAGATGCATTTTGTGATGTGGCTTTTCCAAAATGCTCTTATTTGTGTTTAAGATTTACGAATTCTTTTACACACCCATAACTGAATACCAATTATTGGTATATAAACTACCAAACTTTTGTGCATGAAGTTTGTACTAGGCACCAAGTCATTTAAAGCATTTTAATCGTAAGTGCTGAGCTTGTAAATGTACAGTATGATTGTCTAGTTAATTCTTAATTATTTGTTGACTCTTTACAGAAGTAGGGGAAAAGATAAAGTAGTGTCCAGCCAGTGGCAGAAGAACAAACCGTGTAGCTCTGCTTCTTACCTAGTCTCAGCCGCGGCTTTCTGGAGTGCGCAGGCTTGACTCCAAACAGGGACCCCACTGGGAGGACTGTTTGGGCCACACCCTGGAGGTGATCTACTCATGAAACAGGTCTTCTCAGTGCTTTGGGGGTGGATTTTAACTTCTCCTGAGCCATCCTCAGGGCACAGCTGATGGGAACCTCACCCGTCGGTCAATCCTGAAGCAGCCTGGCTGGCAGCCACAGGCTAGGATCGCAGTTGTTGGAGGTCAGTGCACACAGCACATATCTGCTGTAGCAAAAAGAATTTAGGGGAGGAAAGGCTTGAGAAGGAAGGGCAAGAGAGAGCAGACTTTGTGGCATCAGTCAGGTTTATGTGCTTGTATTAACACGAGCCTGAGAGGCTGACGGTATTGCATGGAATTCCAAGTTTTGACTGCATGAATTCTATCTCTTGTGGTTTATCTATGGCCACCATCAACCAATGATGTGTGATAAAACGTTTGAAGTATGTACACCTGAAAGTGGAGATGGATACTAAGGACGTTTCATTTTTTAAACTTCCCTCCCGGGCTTTTTCCTCGGTCCCATGGAGGACGGCCCTGAGTACTAACAAACAGTTGGAAATGGCAGCATTGAAAAGTGCAGTACTTTGTGCTTCAGCGACGTCTCTGTTCTGCGCAGCCTTTGAAAATCCTTTTCTGCAGATAGCTGGCAACCTGCCATTGTTTCCAGCCGGCAGCGAGGTCCCTGCCACCAGGTGCTTGAACAAATGGAGATGTGTATGAGGGCCCCTTCTCCAAAGTAAAATTACCCTAAAGACTCTAAATGAGAATTGAGAAGAAAAAAAAATCTTCTGTATTTTTCTACTTTAATTATCAAATAGGGGAAACAGATATGAAGGGGAAAGAGGAGAGAGGACCAGAAGGGGGCTTCCTTGCTGTGCAGAAGACCCGTAAATCCAGTGGAAAGCAGCCCCATGCCGAATGGGATTGTCGCAGGGGTAGGATGTGCCGGAGGGGAGGCAGGCAGCCCAGGCACGTGCATATGGATGGGGCCCCTTTCTGAAATGAGTTTGGTTTTATTTGGAGCAGCCCTCATAGGCTGTACATCTGGCAGGAGATGAGAAAGGAGAGACTGGCAAAATACGTAAAAAATAATTACTTTAGAATGACTCAAAAGAATTAATTATGAGAGTAGTTACGAGAAAGTAAAATGATTTGTTCTTCATTTTCCAGATTTTATGTAACATGGATATATTATGTTTGAAGATTTACTTTTTCAATAATATTACTAATGGTAGCCAAGGTTTATATAGTACATAACACATGCCAGGCTCTCTGTAGAAAGGAACTCACGTAGTACTCCCCACAACTCTATAAAGTTAGCATAACTGCTCCCTCCACCCTAGAACTGAGGGAGGGCGGCTCACACAGGTCACATACCTTGCCTTGAATTACACAGGTGGTAAGCAGTAGAGCCAAGAATTGAGCTGGGCAATCTGGCTCAAAATCCATTCACTGACCCCTACCCTTCACTCCCCTCTCAAAAAAAGACTTGGACACCAGATCCAAATTCAAACAAGACACTTCCCCACTTTTATAAATCTAAAGCATCACTAATGGGTTGCTCTGGTTCACTGGTGTGGCATTCACAGTGGCATTTGCCAGATGAAGACCATGGCTTTTAAGAAGAATGTCCACGATCTGTAGATGAACAGTTGCAAATTCAGAGAGAACTAAGCCATCTAGAATATTACATTCGTTCTATATTTTTCTTTTTATTTTATTATTTTATTATTATTTTTTTTTGAGATGGAGTCTTGCTCTGTTGCCCAGGCTGGAGTGCAGTGGCATAATCTCAGCTCAGTGCAACCTCCGCCTCCGGGGGTTCAACCTCTCCTGCCTCAGCCTCACGAGTAGCTGGGATTACAGGCAAGCACCACCACACCTGGCTAATTTTTGTATTTTTAGTAGAAACAGGGTTTCACCATGTTGGTCAGGCTGGCCTCGAACTTTTGACTTCAGGTGATCCACCTGCTTCAGCCTCCCAAAGTGCTGGGATTACAGGAATGAACCACTGTACCTGGCCATTCTGTATTTTTGGAATACACACTTTCTCTTTTGAGAGAGGCATGGGTGTGGATTATGCTGTTGGTTGATAACTCTGTGTCGCCATTCCCACAGACATGCCCCACGATTGCCCTTGCTGTTTCTGATGGATTCTGACTTGGGAATATTCACTATTAGTAAGAAGCTTCACCTTCCTACTACAGGACACCTGCACTGATGGGGGTGGGTGGTGGATGGACAAGGTGATCTTAATAGTCAGCAGGAAAATTACAGTTGCTCCTCTGACCTTTAAGCATGTTTTTGCTCACAGCATTAAAAATGTTTCTGCCATCAATTATAAATGCATAGGGAAATGGCAAGTGATAGTAGAACTGGTATTTCCTTAGCATACTGTACTTTTTTTTTTTTTTTTTTCTGAGACGGAGTTTCACTCTTGTTACCCAGGCTGGAGTGCAATGGTGTGATCTCGGCTCATCACAACCTCCGCCTCCTGGGTTCAAGCAGTTCTCCTGCCTCAGCCTCCCTAGTAGCTGGGACTACAGGTGCGTGCCACCATGCCCAGCTAATATTTGTATTTTTAGTAGAGACAGGGTTTCACCATGTTGACCAGGTTGGTCTCGATCTCTTGACCTTGTGATCCACCCGCCTCAGCCTCCCAAAGTGCTGGGATTCTAGGTGTGAGCCACCATGCCCGGCCAGCATACTGTAATCTAAAACACTGGCAACCTTGAAAATGGAAGCATGCTATTTCTTGGTGAGACCCATCTCCAGTGGTCTGAGTAGTGCCGCTGCCTCTCATCCTGTGACTCGAGGTGTGGTGTACGCAGCCTTCCTGTACTGTGCGAGCTGTCACTCTCTCTCCTCAGGGTGGGTCCGCTTCCCACCTGTTCTCCCGTGTCTCTCAGTGTTGTAAAACATCTCCAAGAGTTTTTTTAATATGAACTTGTTTCCTGCCATTGCTTCCTCCAAGCCGTCTTTGTCCCTTTCCTTCCAGCCACTTTTCTCCTAAGCTCTCCTTCTTCCAGGCATGACAGGGGTCTCTCACTGCAGCAGGGTCACTGTCCTGTGGGCGGCTGTTTCTTCTGTAACTCCATTTACCGTAGACTTGAATTTTACCTCCAGCATGACTTTTTATTTCTTTGCTGCACTTTTGTGTGTGTGTGTGTGTGTGATGGAGTTTCTCTGTTGCCAAGCTGGAGTGCAGTGGGATGATCTCAGCTCACTGCAACCTCTACCTCCTGGGTTTGAGCAATTCTCCTGCCTCAGCCTCCTGAGTAGCTAGGATTACAGGTGTGTGCCACCACGCCCAGCTAATTTTTGTATTTTTAGCAGAGATGGGGGCTTCACCATGTTGGCCAGAATGGCCTCAATCTCTTGACTTTGTGATCCTCCCGCCTCGGCCTCCCAAAGTGCTGGGATTACAGGTGTGAGTCACCGCGCCCAGCCTGCTGCACTTTTGTCTTTGTTGGTGGATTTCCTCTTTTGATGACCTGTTTTTGTAAACATCACATACATTTACCCCTGGGTGACAGGAAACAACACAACTATATGCTTTGTGGTCTGTACATGAATAACAGCTGCGTGGTAACCAGTGGCCAACAGACTTTGAGAGAAGTGACCTGCTCGGTCACTGACCATGGCGCTCATCTGTTATTTGCATGGTGATGTACATGGCTGAAGCGCTAGCTGTGAAGTCTGCACTTGCAGCGCTGACGGTGACTCTACAGGCGTACCTTGCTTTACTGTGCTTACAGATACCGTGTTTTTTACAAATTGAAAGTATATGGCAACGTCACATAGAGCAAGTCTGTCAGTGCCATTTTCTCAGTAGCATGGGTGTGTTTCATGTCTCTGTGCCACATTTTGGCAATTCTTGCAATATTTTTAACTTCTTATATTTTAAACTTCTTATTATATGTTATGGTGATCTGTGACGTGATCTTTAAAAAATTTTTTTAATTTTAATTTTTAAAATTTTTATTTCAATAGGTTTTTGGTTACGTGGATAAGTTATCTAGCGGTGATTTCTGAGATTTGGGTGCACCCATCACCCAAGCAGTGTACACTTTACCCAATATGTAGTCTTTTGTCTCTCACCTTCCTCCCAGCTTCCCCGCCAAGTCCCCATAGTCCATTATGTCACTCTTATGTCTTTGCATCTTTATAGCGTAGCTCCCACTTATAAGTCAGAATATATGATGTTTAGTTTTTCATTCCTGCGATACTCCACTTGGAACAGTGGCCTCCAGCTCCATCCAAGTTGCTGCAAAAGATGTTATTTCATTCCTTTTTATGTTTGAGTAATATTCCATGGTGTATATGTACCACATTTTCTTTATCCAGTATCAGTGGGCACTTATGGTTTCATACCTTTGAAACTGTGAATTGTGCTGCTGTAAACAAGCTTGCACATGTGATACAGAGATCTTTGATGTTACTGTTGTAGATGTTTGGGGGCATCACAAACCATGCCCATATAAGACAGTGAACTTAGTAAGTGTCGTGTGTGTTCTGACTGCTCCACTAGCTGTTCCCTCACCTCTCTCCCTTTCCTTGGGGCCCCCTAATTCTCCAAGAAACAAGAATATTGAAATTAGGAGAAATAATAACCCTACATTGTCCTCTGTGTGTTCAAGTGAAAGGAAGAGTTGCAAATCTCTCCCTTTAAATTAGAAGTTCAAGATGATTAAGGCTAGTGAGGAAGGCAGGTTGAAAGCCTGATGGTCTAGAAGCTGGGCCTTTTGTGCCAAACAGTTAGCCAAGTTATGAATCCAAAGGAAGAGTTACTGAAGGAAATTAAAAGTGCTACTCCAGGGAACACAGACATGATAAGAAAGCAAAACAACCTCATTGTCGATATGGAGAAACTTTAAGTGGTCTGGAGAGAAGGTCAAACCATCCACAACATTCTTTTAAGCCAAAGCCTAATCCAGAGCAAGGTCCTAACTCACTTCAATTCTGTGAAGGCTGAGAGAGGTAAGGAAGCTTCAGGAGAGAAGTTGGAAGCTGGCAGAGGTAGGTTCAAGAGATTCAACGAAAGTAAACATCTGCATACGTAAAAGTGCAGGGTGAAGCAGCAAGTGCTGGGGTAGAAGCTGCAGCAGGTTATCTAGAAGATCTAGCTAAGAGCTTTGATGAAGGTGGCTACACTAAACAACAGTTCTCAATGTAGATGGAATGGCTCTCTGTTGGAAGAAGATGCCATGTAGGATTTTCATAGCTAGAGAGGTCAGTGCCTGGCCTTGAAGCTTCAAAGGACAGGCTGAATTTCTCATTAGGGGCTAATGCAGCTGGTGACTTTAAATTGAAGCCAATGCTCACTTACCATTCCAAAAATTCTAGGGTCCTAAGGAATCATGCTAAATCTATTTTGCCTGTGCTCTAGGAATAGAACAACAAAGCTGGATGACAGGAGATCTAAAATATATCCATAGATCTATTTTTAACCCACTGTTGAGACCTACTGCTCATTAAAAGAAAAAAAGATTCCTTTCAAAATATCACTGCTCATTGATAATGCACCTGGTCACCAAGAGCTCTGATAGAGACATACAGGGAGGTTAATGTTATTTTCATCCCTGCTAACACAACGTCCACTCTATAGTCCATGGATCGAGGGGCAATTTTTACTTTTAAGTCTTATTCTTTAAGAAATACATTTCCTAAGGATATAGGTGCGTTAAGTAGTGATCCTTCTGTTAGATCTGGGCAGAGTAAATTAAAAACCTTCTGAAAAGGATTCCTCATTCTAGATGCCATTAAGAACATTCATGATTCATGATTCCTGAGAGAAGGTGAAAATATCGACATCAGCGAGGCACAGTGGCTCATGCCTGTAATTCCAGCACTTTAGGAAGTTGAGGCTGGAGGATCTCCTGAGCCCAGTAGTTCAAGACTAGCCTTGGCCACATAGGGAGACATCATCTCTATACAAAACTTAAAAAAAATTGGCTGGGCGTGGTGGTACATGCCTATAATCCCACCACTTTGGGAGGCTGAGGCAGATGGATCACGAGGTCAGGAGTTCGAGACCAGCCTAGCCAAGATGGTGAAACACCATCTCTACAAAAAAAAAAAAAAAAAAAAAAAAACTTAGCCAGGCTTCATGGTGTGCACCTATGGTGCCAGCTGCTCAGGAGGCTGAAGTGAGAAGATCACGTGATTTACACCCAGGAGGTCAAGACTGTAGTGAGCCATGATCATGCCACTGCACTCCAGCCTTGGCAACAAAGCAAAACCTTGTCTCAAAAACAACAGCAACAACAAAAACACAAGAGGTGTTTGGAAGAATTGGATTCCAACCCTCCTGGATGACTTTGAGGGATTTAAGACTTCTGTGGAGAAACTAACTGCAAATAAGGTGGAAATAGCAAGAGAACTAAAATTAGATGTGAAGCCTGAAATGTGACTGAATTGCTGCAACCTCATGATAAAACTTCAGTGGATATGGAGTTACCTCTTATGGATAAGCAAAGTGAGTGGTTTCCTGCGATAAAATCTACTCCTGGTGAAAATGCTGTGAACATTGTTGACATGATAACAAACGATTTAGAATATTTCATAAACTTAGTTGTTAAAGCATTGGTAGAGCTTGAGAGGATTGACTTACATTTTGAAAGAGGCTCTGCTGTGGATCAAATGCTATAAACAGCATTGCATGTACAGAGAAATCTTTTGTCAAAGGAAGAGTCAATCGATGAGCCAATCTTCCTTGTTTTCTTATTTTAAGAAATTGCCACAGCTATCCCAGCCTTCAGCAACTACCACTGTGATCATTCAGCAGCCATCAACATTGAGGCCAGACCCTCCACCAGGAAAAAGATTATAACACAACGAAGGCTTAGGTGATCATTAGCATTTTTTAGCAATAAAGTATTTTTGAATTAAGGTATGTACCTTTTTTAGACATAATGCTATCACATACTAAAGAGAATACAGTATAGTGGAAATCTAACTTTTGTATCTGGGAAGCCAAAATATCTGTGTGACTCACTTTGTTGCAATATTCACTTTATTTTGGCGGCCTGGAACTGAATCCGCAGTATTTCCGCATATGTCTGTGCTATAGTAACTGAAATGTGAACCGTATTGTTCAGAGGCGGGTGTTATTTAACTAAATCATGGTAACTGAAATGTTTTTGTATCTGAACTGTGTAAAGTCAGTATAGCTTCTCCACGGCTAGATCTGGAATAGAAGAGGTCATACCTTTTTGTGGAAATGGGGACCTATGATTTTAGCTAAATCCCAGGAGTCAGCTTGGAGACTTTCTGCATGTCATGCAGCCTCTTGGGCCTCAGTTTCTCTTCTGTACAAGGCTGAAAAACCTTCACAAAGTCTCTTCTGGCTCTAAAACTATTTGGTTCTATGATGTAGGAGTCCTTTGGAGAGAGTTCCAAAGAAAGTCATAAAGATGATTAAAAGTCGTCTTTGATATCATGGACTTTGGAGAGTCAAGGGGAATGTTGGGGGGGGGTGAGGAGTAGAAGACTACATACTGGGGACAGTGTACACTGCTTGCATGATGGGTGCACTGAAATCTCAAAATTCATGACTATAGAATCCACCCATGTGACCAAAACCACTTGTACCCCAAAAGTATTAAAATTAAAAAATCATCTTTGAAAATATGAGGAAAGGTGAAGTCAGCTGCGTTGGCCTTCCTGGTGTGGAAAGACGGTGTCAGCACCTGCTAAGGTTCCCACCCAAGGCTGGTGTTGGACCATCTGTCTCCACCGCAGAGTATGGGAGCAGAGAGGTACTGCCTGGGGTGGGGGGAGATACAGCTGAAAGCGTGGAGAGGATTAATGGGGCTGGGGTGAGGAGTGAGAGGGAAACTTCGAAACAAAACAAAACAGGAAGACGTGTGGAGATGGTGCTCAAGTCATCTTTTCGCCTGCTTGGAAAAAATGGAATTAAATTCAGATCCTCCAAAGAAAAGCCAACACATGGAAGTTAGGAAAGTGACAGTGATTTCTCAGAGCAACATTCTTCGAGCCTGGATTAGGTCACTCGTAGAAGTCATGGAACTTGTGTCCTCACACACAGAATCTGTGACAAGTGGCCCGAGTGCAGCCTGCGGAAGGAAGAGGAGAAAACTGGACCTGCTCAGAAGGTCTCTCCCCGCTGAGCTTTCAGTCCCATTTCTGAAAAGGGAAGGCAAAGTGAGCTCAAAAATAATCACACAGGTTATCAGTGTATTATTAATAGAAAATGGGCATATTCTTTGAAAATATGGGTAAAGGAAATTTACGTCATGAATTCTGTAATCTTTTTGTGATGCGTAGAAATTTCCCTCGAGGACTAACTTGAATGGGCAGGAACGAGAAAGACAGTGATTGTTTCTGGCCCCTCGGTTGGAAAGGCGAGGGCACGGGTACAGGTGCTGGAAAAGCCCCAGCATTGGTTCTTTGGGCGTGCTGGGCTGAGAAGTGTTGGCTCTCAGGAGTAAAACTCCCCAGACCCAAAACAAACAGAAGACCTTGGCCTCCTCTCTGTTCGCTCAACTTAATCCCCCCCAAATCAGAGTGTTTCAGGAAACACACAAGACATTTATTTTTATCATCACTGGCATGGGGCGTGTTCCGGTGACTAGAAAGATGTGCAGCATCTGGGTTGTGCATGTTATGACAGCTGATGTATGCAGTTGACATTTCTTTGTGCATGAAATTAACTTTCTAACAAGGAGCACTTGCGTTGCTCAGTTTATCTAAGTCAGGTTGGAAGGCAAAACATAGTATTTTGTTTTTAATGTTATTTCCTTCCTGTTCCTTTTCATGGTTGTGTCTTGTGCTGGCCTACAGGGTAGATATAGGCTGAGTAAGAAAATGTGGCCATATTTTAGCTATATCATTATTTTAACCCCTCAGCCACACATCTGTTGTGGCAAGAAGTACCTGACTGAAATAAATCTCCACCGGAGTCATGATATAGGGATGATCTTTGTTTTTTTGAGATGAGATCTCGCTCTGTTGCCAGGCTGAAGTGCTGTGGCGCAATCTCGACTCATTGCAACCTCTGACTACATGGTTCAAGCGATTTTCCTGCCTCAGCCTCCCGAGTGGGGTTACAGGCACATGCCACCACACCCAGCTAATTTTTGTATTTTCAGTAGAGACAGGGTTTCACCATGTTGGCCAGGATGGTCTTGATCACCTGACTTGATGATCTGCTTGCCTTTGCCTTCCGAAGTGCTGGGATTATAGGCGTGAGCCACGACACCTGACCAGGAATGATCTTCTTAAAACCATACATAGCCATAGTCAGTCAGTCATCTGTGGTCTTGTTTCCTATGGGGACAACTTTGTAGGAAAATATTCTCAAAACAGGAACATGCTTCATGGTTTTGTGAGGTGCTCACCATGAGCTTTTGGAGTGGAAAAGGTTGGGTGCTCAGAGTTCTTTTCAAACCTTGATGCTTTTGGAAATATATTATGTTCCTAATAGTTTTGCTGCTTTTGATGTTCACATTCTGCATTCATACTTCCTTAGATTCATTGAGTAATTTTATGGAGTTCATAGTTCCTAGGTTAAATGGACATGATCAAGTCCTCCTTGAGCTTTAGTGAGCTAATGACTACTGCATTTAATTTGAGAAAATTAGAGATTGATTTTCCAGGTATTCTGCCTCTTCCCTTCTCTAACTCTAACTGCATTGATGTTTAACTTTAAAATTTCCACCTATATTTTTGAGATGACTAGGTTCAGATACTGTCCTGGGTCTTACTGGTCAAATTCCAATTGGCTGTAATGTGTTGGGATTTCACATTTTGTTTGAAAATAAATTTGGTAATGTAGATTACTTGCACTAAAAAGTAAATTTTTTTGGCTTGTTTTATGTGTTACCCTATCCTGTCTTCTCTCAATTGCCTTTTGGACTTCAGAGATTTTCTCTGAATTATCAGATGATGAGTGCAGTGGATCAAGTTTGACCACAGATGCTAGCTGCCCAACAGCAATCCCTTTAAACTAATAAGGGTCTAAACTACTCAGAGGGTCAGCACCAGAACAGGGTCTTGCATGTGACATAAGCTCCATAAATGTGTATGGGTCTGATGATCATGTCATCCAGCCCACCCTACATTGCAGTTTGTTTTGTTCTGGGTGGCACTTGGCCCGGGGTCACAGAGCTGCCCTGAAAGGTGACAGAGCCTGGCCAGCCCTCACTCTAATACATTCTGCACCCTTCCTGCCTCCAGGCTTATAGACAGCCTAGTAATAGTTTCTGTAATCTGAGCTGTCTTCTGCTTCAGAACACATTTAGAGAGCAGTAAGAAAGTCTCATTTTTTGTGTTACCACTGTGGGCTAAACACAAGATGTTTTTGTGGGTGGGCAACTTTGTGTCTCCATGGGCATTTTTTGACCATACTTATATAGTTACGAGGTAATTAAATTAAATGTTTTCCTTCCCTTCGTTTGTTAGGGAAAATGCAAACTTCAGGGGCCTCAGATCTTCTTGGGGATCCTGTGGGGAGCTGGATCCTCAGATATTTAGGAGCGGACAGGTCTTCACAGGCTTCCATCTTCATCATCTTCATCAGTCTCTGCTTATTGGGAGCTTTCAGAGCTTTTGCTGAATTTTCTTGCTATGTTGAAAGCACTAGAGCCCCAAGCCTTGGACCTGTGTTGGGCTTCGATTTCATGAGAGCATGTTAGAGGTTACTCATGGAATCCCTATCAGGCCAGGGTAAAAGTGTAAAAGGCAGATGCTACCCTGGCACACTTAGCCTGTCCTTTTAAGCTTGAAACATGTAAAAGTGCTTAGAGATCCAGTTGATGAAGACCCTGATTCAAAGTCAGAACTTGAAGAAATTCAGATAAACATCCTGAGAATGTTCAGCAGAAAGTAATACAGGCTTTTATTTAGCTAGCAGGGCCATAGCACACCATTGCAGATCAATTTAGGGAACTGGGGTGCTGGAGAGAGGATGGTCCATACAATGCCAACAGACGTTTTTCTCTTGCTGGGATACTGGAGAGATTGGAAATTATTGTTGTTGTATTTCATTTGTATTTTGTTGTATATGTTAACTCTTGTACTAACTTCTAGTAAACTGTATATGCGTCACATTCCATAATAAAGGCCCTCCCATTTTCAACCAATTCATAACTCCTGGAGGGCTGAAGTCCTGGGTTGAATCCTGACTCCATCTGTGTACTGTGTGACCTTGGAAGAGTTAACCATTTCTTTAAACCTCAGTTTCCTCCTCTCTACAATGAGATAAACCCGTTTCACATAATTGCTGTGGGAATTAGATGAATACAAATAAACCACCTAGCACAGTGTCTAGTATATAGTAAATACACAACAGATACCAATTCCATTTCCTTCCTTTCTCTATTTATAAAGTTCAAAGTTACCCATTCTTGTATCATTAACTATGGATATCTGAGTCAGGTGGGCCTTGCTGACAGGTGAGCCAGGATTCTAGGGCCACATAGAAACAGATGACATAATGAGAAAGCCTGACATCATCGACCATGGTATCCCTCACTGGGAAGCTACTTGTACACAGTCTTAAGACTACTTAAATTCCAATATTTGTGTCTATGTGTATATTTATTTAAATAAGTCATGGGTTCCCTTGGTCCTGTAACTTCTACCTTGGACAGCTGTGTCTCTGAGCTCATCCCAGGATCATAGGCTTAATGCAATGCAGCTTGATGAGCTAAGCTCATGCATAAGCCCTGGTGAAACCCACTGGTATTGCTGCCCAGCCTCTGCAAATTTCCTGGTGCACAGAAGAGAGCTGCAGACTCAGTGTCTCTGCTCAAACCCACCTTACACTCTTTGTAGGTGAGCAAGCCATAGACAGAGGCTCTTTCAAGCCCTGGACTATAGCATCTCTCCATGCTTTCACTGAAGGGCATGTTAGCCCGCCCCCATCACCTCTTCTCCTTCACTTCTTTCACACATGACCACTGTGGGCAAAGCATGGAAGGTATTTAGGTGGGTGGGCAACTTTTTTCTTTGTGGACATTTTTGCTATATTTAAATAGTTATGAAGTAGCTGAATTATATAACAGTCAAAGGGTCAGCCTTTAGAGAAAATGAATGTAAGCGGAGGAGCATATGGTCTAGTCTTGGGTTTTGGAGACGTCTCCCGAACAGACCTTCCCTGTGCAGAACACTGGCATGCATTCTTTCTTCTGCCTGCCTCTGTTATTACATTGGTTTTAAAGAAACCAAAATCGTTGGTGAGCTGCCTGTAGGCATGAGGGAAGGAAGGATGAATATTTCTGACTTTGCTTTTTGAAAAGCTTCCAAATATACAGCAGAGAACAGGAGACAAACAAGGAGTGGGGGTGGTTCTTGCATGTCACTTTGAATGTAACTTTGAAGTCAGCTTGCCCTAGATGGCTTGCGGTTATAGAACACTTGTCTTAAAAAACTGAAACTAAAGCACATAGACACCAACACAGATGAGCAAATGCTGAATTGTGATGTGGCGCAAGCAATTGATCAGATGTATAGCACTGGCAGGGGGTTCTTCATGTCTCGCCAGCCTCTTGAAGGAATGAATCTCAGCAGACTTACAAATTCAAATGTTTTTGTTTCATCATTTAACAGTAGTTCTTTATTCTACCTTTTTAAAGATCCAACAATGAAGTCAGACAGTGACACAAGATTCGTAGAGCTGAAACATTTCTAAATTATATTAAGATCCCTACTGCTTTAGGTATTTATTTGCATTTTATGGGGAGTTTCTTAAGCAACCTGAAATTTTTTGTTTTGAGTCAGTGTCTTTCTCTGTCGCCCAGGCTGGAGTGCATTGCCATGATTATAGCTGACTGCAGCTTTGAATTCCTGGGCTCAAGGGATCCTCCTGTCTCAGCCTCCCAAATAGCTGTGATTACAGGTACATGCCACTATGCTTGGCTAATTTTAAAAAAAATTTTGTAGAGACGAGACCTCACCATGTTGCTGAGACTGGTCTTGAACTTCTGGCCTCAAGTGATCTACCTGCCTTGGCCTCCCAAAGCACTGGAATTGGAGGGCTGAGCCATCGCACCCAGCCTAAGCTGAATGTTTTGATTCCTAAAAATTTCCATGTGTGAGAAAAAAGAACTGTGGGTCTTTGGACCATATCAAGGTTTTACTTACATATCCCACTCTTTCCTACACCTAAAATTGAATGTAGAAAAAGTAAGGGTGTTGCAAATACATGTGACAGTAACAAACTTTTAATGAAGTTGAACCTTTACAGAAACAGTGAAGCCATGAACGATCTCTTCCTGATGTTCTAGAGGAACCCTCATGTTTACAGAAAGTTCTAGCCCTATGCAGCCAACACATATGCGTCTTTGTTCAGCTGTCACCATGGTGGCACAATGCACATCCCGGGGACACCTGTGCGTCTGAGGCCATGGTGGCAGGGTGGGGGTGATGTGGAGAGACCTGAGAACTCTGAAAGCACCCTCCTTCGCAGGTGTGGGTACATTGCGTGGCTCTTTATTGCTAGGGTGACATTTGAAATTTTGTTTCTAAAAACCAACAGAGTGGCACTTCAGGTGAACACCATTGTTGCTTCAGGGATCAGTGTCTCAGAGCATCAGTGTATTTGAACCCTAAAAAGTTTTATAAATCCTGGATAAGGTCATATAAAGGTGTTTAGGTTTGTTACCCTGGATAATGGCAATTCATTTGGAGAAGAAGCCTTTCACAATGCTTCCTGGTGGCGCCTTCTTTGAAGTAGAGTTGCTTTGCATCAGCCTGTGTTCCTTAGGCAGATGGCATCCCTTCATTTCATTGTGTTCGTTTATTTCTTTTGAGACGGGGTCTTACTTTGTTCCCCAGGCTGGAGTGCAGTGGCGCAATCCTAGCTCACTGCAGCCTTGAACTCCTAGGCTCAAGTGATCTTTCCACCTCACCCTCTTGAATATCTGGGACTACAGGCATGTGCTACCACACATGGCTAATTATTTGATTTTTCTGTAGAGACGTAGTCGGGCTGTGTTGCCTAGGGTGGCCTTGAACTCCTGGGATCAAGTGATCCTCCAGCCTTGCCCTCCCAAAGTGCTGGAATTATAGACATGAGCCGCTGCCCCTGGGCTGGCATCTCTTTTAAAAATGATTTATTAAATATTGAGTTGATATAAGCAAATATGTGTAACCTGTGTGTGATGTATTAAGAATCATCAAAAGCCAGTTGATACCTGTGTCCCCACTGCCCAGTCCCCGCAGAAGAATGTTTCTGTCATCTTCCACATCTCTTACAGAGACACATCGTCTTTCTTTAACTGGATGTCTCCCCATATGGGATAACTGCCTGCACAATACACATGAGTAATGACGCGGTTTTTCCCTTCACGAGGCCCCGAGGAACCAGGGGTATCTCCGTTTTGGAGAGAGCTCCCAGTTGCCCATGGGTTGCGACGTCTGCTGGTGGGGCTTCCTTGGATGTCTGAATGTCTCTGGTGGCCACCTGTAAGGTGCAGTCACTGTGTTCTGGGAGGGCGGCCTGTGAATGCCTGGCTTCCATACAAGCAGTGTGGTCCTGGTTAAGAACTGTGGTTTGTGGTTGTTGGGGACCCGCAGGTGGGAGAGTTTTTCCCTCTAGCTTCCTTTAGGTCTTTATATGATATTCTGTTCTTATAATATGTCTGGACATGACTTTTTTCTTTTCTTTTCTTTTTGTCCTGTTTGTTATTTTGTGAGATTCCTAGTCCGTGAATTGCTGTCTTTCAGCAGTTCTGGAAAATTTGCAGATTTTCAAGACCTCCTCAAACATTGCCTCCGCGGTGGTCTCATTATCCTTACCGTGTGATGAATTGTGAGTTAGTCCCTCTCACTCTGTCCTCTGCGCTCCTTCACTCTCTTCTGTATTTCCCATCTCTCTGCTTTTATATTCTGGGTAGCTTCCTACAGTCATTAGTTCACTCCTCAGCTGTGTCTCTTGTTACTGGACCCATCCAATTGGTTTGTATTTCATGTATTATATTTTTTTTCCAGAAGTTGTATTTGTTCTTTCCAAATGGGATTGGTCATTTTAAAAAGTCGTCTTGCTCTTTATACAAAGTTTCCAATGTCTTCTTTTCTTTTTAAGCTATTTAGCATACTAAATTTTATCCTCTGTATCTGATATGTTCCGCATCTGAAGTCTTTGCAAGTCTATTAAACTTCCTGTGTTTATGCTGGATTTCACTCATGGTGCTTTGTTTCTTGTTTTGTGATTTTTTTAAAAATGTGAGCTGATAATTCTTAGAAGTACATTTATGGAAATTCCTGGCCTAGATTGAAAGTGGTTTTCTCTGGGGTGGGGTGGGGGTCCATGCATTTCTCTGGGGTGGGTCCAGCCACCAGATGTCTTGGAAACATCCCCAGCTTTGACTAGTTTCTATTACTGGCTTCGGTGTTTTTGACCCATCCAGAGAGTATGATTTTATGGTTACAAATTCTTATGGGTGGAGATAGTTATTCCCATCCTCTTAAGACTAGTAATTTTCCTTGCAGGCTGCTAGGGTAGGATGGACCTCGGGGATGGATTTTATTCCTAGTTCACCTTTTTGTGGAGGGTATAATTTTGTGAAGACCCAGCTTTCTCCAGCAGCAGTGTTTATTATGGTATCCCCCCAGTGGAAATGCCCTAGGCTTTGTCTCCCGTCTGCTAGCTGCAAGAGTGCATTAAAATGAAAGCTCAAATTCATTGCTTTGGCAAATACTTTCGAGATGGAAACCTTCCGTGCTCAGTGAACTCTCTAAGTTCCTGCTTTCCTTAGCTCATGGGTTCCGAGTACTGCTTACTTTTTCTTACTGTCATTTTAAATATTATTTATTTCATCTGGTGCTTTCGTTGTTTCCAGCAGAAAGGTTGCTCTGGGGATCTCACTCACTGTGTTGCTAGACATGAAACTACTGTCTCTCTAGTTCCAGAAACATGTGGCGTTAACCCACGTCGTTCTCCCTGGTGTTCTGGAAGGAGCTAGGGGAGCCGGGATCAGCTCTTTCCCTGTCTGCCTTGGGTTTCCCTTCTTTTCATTGATTTCCTCAAGGGGATGCTTAGTCTTTTCTAAAAAGACTTGACAGCTTCCAAAAGTTAGCAGAAATGGCCCAGGTATGGTGCCTTATGCCTGTAATCCTAGCACTTTGGAAGGCTGAGGTGGGCAGATTGTCTGAGCTCAAGAGTTCGAGACCACCCTGGGCAACATGGTAAACCCGGCCCTGTTAAAAAATACAAAAAAATTAGCAGAGTGTGGCAGTGTACACCTGTAGTTCCAACTACTTGGGAGCCTGAGGCAGGAGAATTGCTTGAACCCTGGAGGCGGAGATTGCAGTGAGCCGATATAATACCACTGCACTCCAGCCTGGACAACAGAGCAAAACTCTGTCTCCAAAAAACAAAAAGTAGAAATGAAACTTTCCACCAAACCTCATGTTATCTCAGGTAAATACCCCAAAAGTGCTGATTTACCGGCTCATATTGATTTTTTATTTTCATGAGCTTCAGATTTTCTAATGATATTTTATAACCAAGTCCTGTTGCCTCAAGTCTGTGCTATTAACTACAAAAGCTTGAATTTTGAAACATACTTGGAATTTGCTATGTAAAATGTGCAGTAGCTACAGGTGCATTTAGGTAATGAATACACATGAAAAAGACAGTGGACCTGTGTGTGCACTTGAGAACAAGGAATTTTCACAACCATGAGAATCCTCTATAGACCCTATAATTTGCCAGTTATTTTGTAATCACACACTTTTTAGGGGATTGGGCAATGAGATGCTGCTGGTACTTCCTCAGAAGAATTCATAAGGATGAGTGGAATTTTCACCATTTAGTTGGAGGCGGCTTCCCAAGTCTGCCAAAGCCTGTCTTCCAGCTTCCCCTGAAAGTTGGCCTTGTTGGCATCCTCTGATCCAGAGGAACCAGAACCTTGAATAATAGCAGTGGGGTAAGAAGAATAACTATCACTCTCAAGGCTCTAGGGTGATTTATCCTAAACTGTACTTTACATATCTTTAGTGTTCTGTTTGCTGAGATATTAATAGACATCTCTTGACAAAGGAAGTGTCATATTCAGACAGTGGGGGAGGACATTGTTTACATGGCCCAGCTGCCCAGAATGTCCACACAGGAAGTGCTTGGGGCAGCTGTTCTTTAGGATGGATGACTCAGAGGGAGCAACTTAAAAATGCCCTCAGGCCGGGCACGGTATCTCACACCTGTAATTCCAGCACTTTGGGAGGCCAAGACGGGAGGATCTCTTGATCCCAGGAGTTTGAGACAAGCCTGGCAACATAGGAAGACCTACTAAAAACTTAAAAATTGGCTGGGCGTGGTGGCAGAGCCCTGTTGTCCTAGCTACTCAGGAGGCTGAGGTGGGAGGATCACCTGAACCTGAGAGTTAGAGGCTGCAGTGAGCTGTGATTGTGCCACTGCACTTCAGCCTGGGCATCAGAGTGAGACTCTGTACCCCCCATCCCCCTAAAAAATGCCTCACATTCACTTGAGATTAAGAAGACAGGACAAGAAAGTCAGAGAACGCAGGGGATGTTGCTGTTGGGGAAGGCGTCCCCAGCCTCAACGCCTCTTGGACAGGCCACTGGAATTCATCTTCCTGAAGTCTTGTCATTCAAGGTAGCCTATTGTATGCCTTGCAGAGTCAGAAAGCCTGTTAGACTTTGCTTAATGAGTCAGTCTCCCTACTATTGTAGCCTTGGAATCCTTTTTGTTTTCAGAAAAAGACCCATTAGCAACTTGCCGAACACATACGTCCCATGAAGAGAAGTTTGGGAGAGATGCTGCCCCAACTGACTCTTGATCACGGGCACTCATGCAGCCTGGCTTTGCAGGCTACGAGGACGTGCACACTTGAAATTGTTCTGTGTCTTAACCATGAATATTTGTTTACAAAATTTGGTTGAGAAGATTAATTACCTTCTTGTTAAGCATATTTACATGATTAGACTATTTTGTGATTTGATACAGGTGGAAAAATCAGCCTGTTGTGGAAGATCTGGAGTCATTAGGAGCTTTTGCTTGCTCTCATTAAAGATGGGATACGGCAAAACAAATCAGGAGTGTTGAAAGTATGACAGATTGCCTTATTAATGTCCTCTGTGAGTACCTGTGCTGGATGAATTGCCAGTGGAATGAACTGGGAGGTGGTACAAACCCACAAGATGACAATCATCCTCTGTCACTGCACTCTTTTATGATATGAGTGACATGAGGAGGAAGAAGGGAGCAGTTGCTGCATTCAGTCTGGAAACTATTGTTGTCACGGGATCTTTTCCGTGAGCACATGATGAGGAATCATCTGAGCTTTCTTTCAGCCCTGTTGCTGACTTTCTCTGTATTGGCATACAAAAATTATCTTAAATATGGGCACTACCATAAGATGAGAATGAGATACATGGAAAAATAAGCAAATTTTAAAATGAGTACTAGTCATTACTGGCACTGGAATTTGAAATCTAGTAGCATCACTGTTTTCTCTAAGGCTGGTCAGTAATCAGCTCCAAGACTTGGTTTTGTCTCCACTGCAAGTGGCTGAACATGCGTGCCCAGGTCTCCTGTCTGCAGGTGGGCTAAGGACACTAGTGCTTACTTTACAGGGTTATGGTGAAGTAATTCACCTGAAGCCCTTTAGTTCACAAATGCCACTTGTTGATCATGTTTGTTTGTATCATGTTTGTTTGTTTTTTCCCTAAAGCAGTATTTTGAAAACTGGAGAATATTTCCATCTGTTTCTTTTTTTTAAGGTGGTAAATGTGGTGGCATTCCACTGTCCTCACTTTTTAGCAGTGGCTGGCCAGGCTGACTTCTTGCTCTCTGGACAAGCTGCATAATTCTCTACTAGACTGTAGCCTTGCTGTTGTCTAGAACAAAAGGACCTCTCCTTCTGCTGTCCAGGAAGACCCTTGAAAGTGAAACATTATCCATAAATGATTCTAGAAAATCTTCTACAACAGACTTTTAAAAAAATATTTGTGTAGCATTACACTGTACCCTCATCGTATAATGTTGCTTAACAATATGCCTTTTACACATCTTTCC
Organism: Cebus imitator; assembly: GCF_001604975.1. Lineage (NCBI taxonomy): Eukaryota > Metazoa > Chordata > Mammalia > Primates > Cebidae > Cebus > Cebus imitator. The sequence continues at coordinate 840,059 of NW_016107557.1, read as the reverse complement.
CCCACAGGTCCTTGGAAGGGCCGGTCTGCATATCTCAAATCTGTACTGAGTGGTCCTAAGGGGTTGTTTGTTTTAAACTGCAAATGTGATCTGCTTTCAGAGATGTGACTGACTTGGTGGGGTGGGACTGGGATGTGGCCAGATGGGCACTGCTCACATTAGGACACATTCAGTGGCCAAGATGAAGGTATTTAGCAGATGTAAATGACATCCTCAATCAATTCATCAAAAGGGAGATTGTCCTGGGTGGGCCTGGTCTAATCAGGTGAGTCTTTAACAGGGACATGCAGCAGCCTCAGACACCCTCCTGCTGGTGGTGAAGTAGTGAGCCACACCGTGGGGAGGCGAGTGGGCCACATGGCAAGGAAACAGGGACCCCAGCCCTACAATAGCAAGGGACTGAATTCTGCTGATGGCACAGATGAATGCTGAAGAGGACCCCAAGCCTCAGGTGGGAGCACAGCCTGCCTTGATCCCAGCCTCAGGAGAACCTGAGCCACTGGGCTGACGGCTCAGTATTGTTCTGAGCTGCTGGGTTGTGGCTGTCTCCCCGGCTGTGGTGGAACGTGGTCTCCTGGGCTCTTCAGAGCCTCTGGCCAGAGTGTCTCTGCATTTCCTTGCTGTGTGCCTTGTAGTTCCCTCCCCGGCCACTCCCCCAGATGCCTCAGAAGAGCTTCTCTTCACCAAGGCATCTCTGGCTGCCAGCACCTCAGTCTTCCAGGTCGGGACCCTCCTCTTCCCTTGGGACTGGGAGGAGCCTCAGAACACCAGGGAAGCCCTTTCTGAATCAGGACCGGGCCCTTCTGCACCACGGCGAAGAGCCAAAGGGTCTTGGGTTGGTTTTTTATTTTACGCTTTCCTTTGAAAAGACACACATGATCAGCACCCTCACTTTGATGTGTTATATTGATTGTATCTTGATGCTTCCTTCAAAACTTACAATTATACACTCCGTTACACCTATTTAATATTTTTCTAAAGAAAAAATACAGGGTTTTTTTATGCTTAATAAAATAAAGTTAGTTGAGTAGAAGCAAATCTCTTCACCTGGACTTTAACAGGTGAAAAAAAAATTTAACAGAGTGGTTAATCTGTTATCTGGGAACAGAGTTTGCAGGAAGGCCTTAAGTTACCTGGTCACCTTATTACTAAAAAGGAAAGTTACCATATGTATCGGTTATCTAGTGCCTCAGTAACACTGTGTAACAAACCACTCCCAAGCTCAGTGGCTTCAAACAATAACCATTTATTATGAATTGCTCACTAAACATCACTTTCACCTATCTTTGCTCCAAAACCTGCTTATTCCAGCAAAAGCTGAGACAAGATCATGTAGAATGAACTGTCTGTATTTCAGCTCCCTGCAAAGGAGATGTGGCTCCATGCATGGTCTCCAGAATGGAAGCCCTGCGTTCTTCTCCACATCAGAACTAAGCCCACGATTTTATCCTGAGCTTCTGAAGCTTTAAGTGTGAATTGATCTTCTTGATCTTAAAAAGAATTAAAATGCCAACTAAGTTGGCGTGTGTCACTCTCCATCTTGCCCCAGTTCTAAATTAAGGCTGCCCTAGTTAAAGCTGCTTACAGCCTCACTGTGCCTGAGTGTTAGAAGAGCTTAATTACAATCCTCGCAATTGGTTTGGGAGTGTGCGTGCACCTCTGCATGGGTGTGTGCGTGCTTGCGGGCAGGCATAGACACACGTGTACTCAGATCTAGATGCAAGGACTAAATTCATCTGGATACAGTGCTTTGTGATGAAGTGGGAGTGGCGTGGGAGCTGACAGACCTGTGTGTTGAGCCCCGACTCTCTCACGTATGATTATTTTGACCTTCAGCAAATGACTTAATGTCCAAGAGCTTGGGTGTCCCTATTTATAAAACAGAGACACTGACCTCAAGCTCTCTGCTTTTCTGGGAGAATGAAGAGCATAGCGGGCACGTGGCACACGGTGAGCATCATCCCCACGCCCTCTGAGTCCGTTATGCAAATGTCACATTTAAACAGGGTAAAGTCAATCTCTGCCTTTCAGACCACAGAGCTCCCTCTAGATCCTGGCCCTCCTGGACCCCTGGAAAACTAACCAGTCAGGATCTCCAGGAAAACATGGGCATTCCCATAAACTTGATTGGTTGTGCAGAAATTTGACCAATGTCGTTAGAAGTTGATGGGTGTGCTGCAGGGGGCCCAGAATCCCATTTCAGATCTGTGTTGTGTCTGGGAGGATCTGGCATCTGTTGGGGTGACCCACAAAAGAACCGGCTTCACTGGGCTTGAGGCCCTGAAGCAGAATGTGAGCAGGAGAGCAGAGCTAGGTGGGAACCAGAGCTCCAGCTTGCCTTCGCCTGGGTACCAGGGAGGGTGGCGCCTGTAAGTGGAAAACTAAAGCCCTGACTTAGCAAACTGAGAGATGTGGTTGTGCGCACTCTAGGGGGCAGAATGACAAGGAGGAGGAATGGTTCTTCTCCCACCTGTACCCTGGGCCATGTACCTAAGCGGGGCCTCACCACCTGCTTATCTCTTTCTCCAAAGGGTATCTCGCCTCCCTCCTGTGTGTCTGTGTGAGGGTTCTCTCTGCCTGCAGATTTAGAGCAGCTTTTTCTATTTCAGAACACTTTTTAAGTATTAAACATGCTTGCAATCTCATGAACTCAATTGTGATTTGGGAATTTTATTATATTTTATTTTGGGGGGAATAGAGCTAATTTCCTGTGGGAATTTTGTGGCACTATTATAGGCAAACACTCCCATAGGATGGATATGGGATATGTCCTCTGTGCATGTTCGTTTCCCTTCACAATCTAGATGGACAGTGTCTCTCAAGCCTTCATGTTTCTGCAGGAGCCTACTTGTCCCTCCTCTTGTCAATGAGCCTGGAGTGACTCCTTGCACTGCATGTAGTGGGAGAAATATCCCCAGATAAGCTGGGGCATGTTATAAAGTGTGTAGAAGGGATTTTTATAATATTGGAAAACATATAATGCACCCTGAACAGCTTTAAATGTGTGAGAAGAGAAAAAGAGATGTGTCTGTAAGAGAGGAAATGAAGTTAGCTCCAAAAAAAGTCCAGAAGTATAAAAGCAATTTCAAAATCTCTCATACTGCATTTTCTGTATCACAAGCTCACTTGTGATTGAGCCATACTTTTTAAATAACGGACAACATTTTCTCCATCGTCTCACTTGAGCGTTAACTACCATTTCTGTGTTACTCTTGTGAGGTTGTTTTTGGTGTTATTTGATCCTAGTCAGAGCAAAAATAAAATGTCAATTATATGATGATGTACACTATAATGTAGAAAGCACCCTCCACCTGTCATCATTTCATCTTTACCATATCCTTGAAGGTGTTTTTCCATGTGCATGTGGGTGAGCTGGGCCTCCAAGACGACAGGAGATTTACTTAGGGACATAAGGCTGAGAAATGGCAGACACGGCTTGAACTAAGGCTTCTGAGTCCTGGTCCGAGGTCCTCCCTTCCTCTCCTCTCTTCCCCTTCTTTCCTCCCTCCCTCCTTCCCCCTCTTCCTTCCCTGAGTGGTGTCCTGGCTCCTTTCTTTTCTGTGTTACTGTCTCATGAATACAGATGACCTGGGTGGGTGTATAGAATGCATGGGACTGTTATGTCTGTGCTGCAGGATGAAAAGCACCCCTGTCATTTGCAGCTGCCCTTGGCAGAGAGAGAGAACATTGGGTGGTGACACTGACTGGGCTGGGACCTCATGTCCTGGTGCAGGTTCCCTGTAAGACACCATTAGGTTTCATGCTGACTTTTACCCAGCTCACTGGAGAAGGCTGTGAGGCAGAGAAGCCAAATAAGTGAATTTAATGGTGCTTAGAAAATGCCAGCTCTACAGACACTTCATGACAACTGTCACAGATCAGCCTTAGAGAGTCGTGCATGAGAAGATGTCTTAATATTGCTGATAGGGCTATCACTTGGCATATGTCCTTGTCCTTGAATGAGGCATGAACTGTGCCTTGTGTGAGAGGTGGGGCTCCAGGCTGACGGTTGGGTTTGCTGGCCTTCTGGAGACTGCACCCTCATGGCACTGGCCCTGGGCCAAGGGAGGCTGCTATGCACACAGCTTCTGCAGAAGGCCTCATTCTTCCTACTTCTTCTCAGTCCTCTCCAAAGACCTAGTTCCAGGCTGACCCAACATGAGCCTCTCCCCAGCCTGCAGTCCCTCACCTGCAGGCTTTCCGACTTCTCACCTTGGTCTGCTTACCGCCTCCTCTAGGGAATTGTAGGGACTTGGCCACATGCATGGCTACTTGGAAGAGGCAGAAGAGATGGCTCAGCCGGAGGAAGAAAGAGAGGCAGAGTGTGAGAGCAAAGGAGGGGAAGCAGGATCGCCCAAGCAGTCCTGCATGGTCTAAACTCGTGGGCGAAAGGAGCAGGGGGGACCCTGGGAGACCTACCTGAGTCCCAGGAGGCTGCCATGGCCTTCACACAGCAGCCCATCAGGTCTGGGGCTGGAGACCCTGGTCTGCCACTCCCACAGTCCCCACCGCCTCCCTTGCCATGGACGCCCATTCTCAAAGCTTGCCTCCTGCTTTAGCCTGACTTGACGTCCTGGTCCAGCTGCCCCCACCCCTCTGTCAGCTGCTGCCCTCTGTGTAGGAGGCTGGCACACTCCCTCCCAGCTTCCTGGTGACTGCTGTCTACCTTTCAACCTTCTCTCAACAAAAGATGCAGCTTCTGAACCTGGTCTTGCACTTTACTGCCTGATATGCTGCCCTGCACAACCTAGCCAGGCTTTCCTGCAGCAACCCCGTAGCAGATTCCTGAAAGCGGGTGCTCTTCCCCACCCATGTCTAAAAGTATATCGGGGAAAACACAGTGACTTAACCCACATCTGCCGGCACTCTTCCTGTGCCAGTGCTGAGCTGGAGACATTACCTGCATTACCCTGTTAGTCCTCACAGCAGAATTGAGCATCATCATCATCATTATTATTATTATTATTATTATTACCGAGTCTCGCTCTGTCACCCAGGCTGAAGTACAGTGGCGCGATCTCGGCTCACTACAACCCTCACTTCCTAGGTTCAAGTGATTCTTCTGCCTCAGCCTCCTGAGTAGCTGGGACTACAGTTGTGTACCACCATGCTCAGCTAATTTTTGTATTAGTAGAGATGGGGTTTTTGCCGTGTTGGCCAGGCTGGTCTCAAACTCCTGAACTCAGGTGATCCACCCACCTTTGCCTTCCAAAGTGTTGGGATTATAGGCATGAGCCACTGTACCCAGCCCAGAGTTGAACAGTATTATCATCTGTTTTCAACCTTCTCTCAATGAGGTTAGTATAATTTATACAGAGTTGCAAATATATGCCACTTTCAAAAAGAATAGTTTACTGTCCTACAGCTAGCTTATTGCAGAGTTGGATTCTGCTGTGACACCCGCAGTTCCCATTGCACGGCCCGCTGGCTCCTGCATAGCAGTGCTCCTCCAGTTGTAGGATACATAAGTCTCGGGGATTCTAGGAAGACACAGATTCCGATTCTGAGGTCGAGAGTGAAGCCTGGGCAACTGCCTCTCTCACAAGCTCCCAGTGATGCCTCTGCTCTTGGTCTGTGGTCCACACTCTGGGTAGCAAGGGCAGAGATCCTCAGCCATTGTTCTAGCCTCACAGTGCTCTGGATCCCAGGAAGCCAAAGACACCGGCCCAACTGAGGTCAGAATGACGGGAAGTTGAAATAGCAGCAGATACTTGAAACTCTTGCTTAGAAAGCACAGACGTTGAAATGTGTAGGGAGAATGTGGTTAAGGAGCTCACTATCTGATTCTGGTTCCGAGCAAACCAGAGCTTGCCCCCAGCAATCCCTTCATTTGGCAGTCCTGGGCCACCAGTTGCCTGGCTGGATGCCCACCTACCACAGTGGTGACCTTTCCAAACTAGCAACTAGCTGCTTGGAAGATTCGGGTTCTCTCTTTGACGTATTCCTCCCACATTCCAAAGGAAAAGACATTCTGAAGATGGCCTTTGATGATACAAATGGTAGTGATGAATATAAGTTACCTGGAATACTGATGTATTTTAAAAGGTGGTCATCCACAAGTGGAAAATGGGAAAACGCATATGGAGACCTTGGCAGTCTTAAAGGCAGGCTATCACGGTGCAAGACTTTTAGGAAGCTGGGCTGCCACAGAGCTCAGAGAATTTGGCACAAGTAAATAATACATGCTTTTAGGATGGGATCTACCAAGTTGCTTTGTGAAGTGTGTTTTTCGTAGTCATGTGGACATGGCAAGAAACAAAGGTTGAGCTGCTAGCCCCACCGGTGTGAAAAACACCGAAAAGAAAATATAACTTTTGGATCAATAGCCATCCTATCCTTTCTCCAAATGTTGGCAGGACATTTGAATAATGTATGCACAGAAGACAGTGTTCTGATGTGATTAAACCTGTATTTCACCCACATAGGCTGTCCACAGATTGTGTCCTGTTGCGTTATGCTGTTATTGCTTTAGAAACTTCCATGGCACCATCCCACCGAGATGGAAGAGGTTCCGTTTTGAAGGACTGTCATCCTTGGATAATATTTGCTTTCATGAAAATGATGTGTTTATCTTTGTAGTGGGAAGCTTTCTCTTTCAAAATAGCTCAGATAATTTGAGGTGACTAGGTGATATTTCAGGGTGAGTTTCATCCTCAAATATGTGTCCTTAGAGGCCAAGTTAAAGAAAAAAAAAGATTGCCTGATCATAAAATTCACATTTGAGTCAAAAGAATTAAATTTGCCCCCCACCTGTGCTTCCAGCCATGTGTCTCCAGACTCCTTGATGGCTGATTTGTGGAGTCACCGACCTGCTGCAGTAAAAAAACATAAACCTCAATAAAGCGATGTGGAAACGTAGCGTGCAGCTGCAGACTTTAAAAGTAAGAAGAGGAAGGAACACATGTTCTTCTTCTCCCAGAAGAAAAACAACATTGGAATTTTAAAAATGGCCCCTTCTTTTTCTCTCGCTGAATGTCATAGCTGTTAATCGACAATCTTAGAGGAGATGATGGGGGTCATCAGTATGTTTCTGGAACATTCTGAGGCTTTAGATAAGGAGCAGCATGATTCTAGCAGGTGCTGCTTGTTTCTGGGCAGTGTGTCCTTCCAGTGGGAGTTCAAAAACATCCTGGCCAAAATGAAAGGTTTTCTAGCAATATCTGCAGTAAGAGCAAATTGACCCGAGGATAATCTCGGGTCAGTGGAGAAAGGCAGCAGGGTGGGGTCTGATGGCTCCGTGACGCACCCTGGACTCTGCCCACTGACTGAGCAAGCGCTCTCATGCCCTGGCACACAAAAAATGGGTTCTTTGTTACAGCGTGTTGATGTGTGTGACATGCAAGGACCCTGCCAGGGCCAGGGTGGACCCCCAGAGTGAGAGCTGTGGCTCTTGCTGTCTGGAATCCTGCCCTTGAGCCAGGAGGAAGGGCATGAGGATTATCGCATTTGGTGAGCAGCCCCCACAGATGTCCCAGGGGCACGGTGGTGTGGGCGAGGCGGGGAGTGGTCCCAGGCAGCCAAACTTCATTTGGAAGGACTTTATTCTAAACACTTCCGAACCAAAAGTCTGCATTTAGAGTAAAGTTAAGCTGCCTCTTAACACAGTGGTTCTCCTTCATCCCATCTGCTGACCACACTGTGCCACCTGCAGGCTGGTCTGTTTGCTGGCTGTTCCTGCACTCCACAAAACTAGAAATTGCTATTTCTTAACCCTGGGGCCTGCCTTGGGCTCAGGACCAGCCCAGTCCTGGAAGCAGCCAAAGGTCCACAAAGGTCACATGGGCACTGAGTGGCACCAGTTCCAACTAAGGATTAAGCCACATGCTTGATGTTCCTTTAATATACAAAGTCTATTAAGTACTGAGACAGATGTGTGACTGCCCTACTTGTGGGATCAGTCTTATAACTTAATAATCACACTTTGGCCATGCGCAGTGGCTCACATCTATAATCTCAGCACTTTGGGAGGCAGATGCAGGAGGATTGCTTGAGTCCCGGAGTTTGAGACCAGCCTGGGCAACATAGTGAGACCCCCATCTCTACAAGAAAAAAAAAGAAGGAGCCTCTCAGCTACTTAGGGAGCCAAGGCAAGAGGATCACTTTAGGCCAGGAGTTCAAGGCTCCAGGGAGCTATGATTGCATCACTGACTCTAGCATGTGCGACAGAGCAAGACTCCTTTTTAAAAAAGAAATCACACTTTGTGGTAACAATGTATAGAGAGAGTCTGTCTGGCTCCGGTCTGTGGTAGGAGGAAGGCACGGTTCCTGGTGCTCAGAGACCTGCTCTGGGGCGGGAACCCTGATGGGCCTCCTTTAGTAGGAAAGGCGGTTTAATCTGGAGATGGCGAGAAAGCGCTGGACCTCTCTCCTTAGAGAACTCTGGGGTTGTGCTGGCCTCAGAGACAGTGGAGGGGATGAGGGTCCTCTGAGGTGGGAGCAGCCGTGTGCAGGAGGCTGCACTGAGGACGCAGGGTGGCTGGTGGTCCTGCTGAAGGGTGGCCTGGCCCTCTGGAGACAGAGCTTCCCACACCAGTGCCTGTTTGTGCTGTGTGGAGTGTGATGTTCACACTGACCCTCACTACCCCCGATGTTGGCAGAATGTGGTCAACTGGTGATCGTATTACTTTGGAGGATAAAGAGTGGGGACCCTGGTCCATGCAGGGTGATGGGTGCTGAGAGATGGGAGCAGGGCTAGGGACAGCTGACACAGCATCAGACCTACAGAGGCAGCTGCCGGGTTGTTAAAGTCACAGACCCCGCCGTGCACGTGATAGATGGCTCCTGTGATTTCCTTCAGAGGTAAGAACAATTGGGAGGGGCAGCGAGGCAGCTGACTTCTGAGTATGTATTATTCCTCCCTCTAAGAAATATGTGACTATACATTCAAGTTTGAGGCTGAAACTTCAGTGGTAGTATTCTGTCTGGATGACCTGTGGCATTAAATTGATGATTATAAAGTAGATGTGCTAGTTACTAGGATTTGGTGATCTGAGTTTATTTGCAAACAAGTCAGACCCAGATACAAGCGACTGTGTAGCTGGGAGAAGAGCAATACTAGGACAGTGGGCCCCTGTCTTCCACATTTCCTAAAGCAGGAGGGAGGCAGAGGAGTGGGATGGGTTTTGATTGAGGTCATCGACTTTCATCTAGGGAATTAAACAACTGAGCAACTAGATGACCTCAGTAACCAGTCTCGTCTCAGCCCCGGCCTTTTGATGCTCACCATCTTGTCTGTGGTTTTATAAACATGGAGATGAATCCACCTTCACTGGACTTGGCAGGACAGAGGCATGTTCATCTGTGTAATCAGGTTTAATAGCAGTAGCGCTTGTGAAATAGTTTGCGGTCCTGGCGCCCAGGGCGGAAGCCCTCTTTGCCCCTTTGTGTTCCTGAGATGTGATGGCATGCTTGGCCCTGCGCCCTTGGTCCTCCAGGCTCCCAAGCTGGGGGCAGGGGCCGTGAAAGGAGTCCTTGGCCAGGAACTTGGAGCGGCAATGTTGGGTCTCCTGAGTGAGAAACAAAACAACACTCAGAAAATGAGCCTCGTTTAGCTGGAAAAAGTGCGCCAGTGTTTTCTTGCTTTTGGTTAGATACCAGCCCATTTATCCATTGTTTTTCATTAACTCGTCCATCAAATTTCTGAGCACCTACTGTGTGGCAGGGCTAAGGGATAAGCCAGCGACCAACAGACAGGGTCCTTGCCCCTCACAGCACTCCTCTAGTGACAGGCTCAGGTCATAGGGCTTCTGTCTCAATAAACTTGGGTATCTGCACAAAGAGATGTTTTTCTTGCTGCAGTGGATTTTTCATCCTGAAAACACAATCACTTTGATGTATTTCTGGTCCCCATCTAGTGTGAATCATTTACCTTTTAACCCCTCATGACTGCTTTGAAAAAAACAGAAAGGGAAGATAAAGAAAATAACATTGCAATTAGCAGATCTTTGGACTGTAGCGCATTTTAAGGAGAAAGTGCTTAATTTTGAAGACAGTCAAAATAGAATTAAGCATTTACACTTAGCTTATGATCTCAATTTTTCTCATATTCTTTGCATTAACCATAATGTTTTTCACTGTGCCTGGCAAGAATTTGGTTTAAATATGCGCGTTTAATTTAAATATAAATTGTATTTACAAACGGTACTCCAGTTGCCCCTTACCATGGATATTTTGGAAGTGACTAGTACTGAATCTAACATGAAGCAGTAGTCCATATATCTACATTACATAGTAGGCCTTTTAAAACATATCTCTCTATTATGTGCATAGTTAGAAAGAGGGATGGGATGGGTATTTTTGAATTGAGTTTAATGGCTCACTTCAATAGGTGAGTAATGTTCTGCTCTGGGAATTAAAGGGACTTTTAAGTTTCTGTCTTGACTATGATGTGCCTTTCACTGAACTGTAAAGGACCAGGGAGACTTGCCCAGCTCCCTTACTCGACAAAAGATGAAACAGAATGATGCCGTGAAAACTGGATGAAGCATATGAATGTAACATGCAGTTTTAAGATTGCATTTTAATTTGAGAGGTCGTAAAGCTGTTGCCCTCCGGTATGTACCCGGGAATAATCTCCAGGTGTGTCTTCTGTCACTCCACACTGCCTGCCTTCTGATGCTTCCTGTGAATTGTTAGAACTAGGCATATCCTTCTCACTTGTGCCACAAAAACTCCTGATAGTTTTCTATATTGCCACCTTGTTTAGGTTTCATAAGTGATGATTCAAGGTAGTCCCTATCTGCACTTCCCTGTAACTCTCACTTTTTTTCTTTAATGTGGCCTCCATATGAATATATAAACACTTTTTTAATCAAAGGGTAATGAGTTCACGGCACAGCCTGAGTGTGTTTGGTATTTGGGCTTCTTGGAGATGCTCTGCATGTGTCAAATGTTATTTTCAGAAAACTGGCTAAAATTTTAATGGGAACTGTTGTTAATCATCCTGTAAACAAGCCTGTTTTTAAATCACCCTGTGTTTTTCCCATAAACAAAAATGTTAATTTACATTTTTAACGTAAATGAATAAGTAGTTTTTCTTTAATTCCTTTGCAATTTGGAGGAACATACCTTGCAACAGGAAAGCTTTAAGAGAGAGGATGAGAAAGCTTTATAATCTCTCTTGAAGAGACCCTGTTGCTAAAACGGAAAAAAAAAAAGAAAGTCAGAATAAACACATAGAAGAGAAAGAGGCTGCATTTGTCTGATGTGCAGTGTACTTTCTTATACTCATATTTGGTACTTGCTATCTATTGTGGGACATCTTTTTGTATGCTTTGCTGAGGTAGAGTTACTCGCTTTTGGTGAAGAGTTTGATGAATTTTGGTAATGACATGCAGTTGTGTAATCTATACCACAGTCACAGTGTCATCTCCCTGAAAAGTTGGCTCATGTTCCTTGGTACCCAATCCCCAGCCCCGACCCCAGCCTCCAGGCCACCTCCAGTGACCTGCTGTCACTCTACTTTTTCCTCTTCTGGCATATAGTACAATACAAACATGCATTATGTCACTGCAGTTTTACTTCTTTGCGGTTTTACTTCTTTCATTTAGGGTAATGTTCTAAGACTCATCCATGTAATGGTGTGTCTCCATGGCTTATTCTAGTGTACTGCTGAGTAGTGTTCTATGGTATGGATGTACCATAATCTGTTTATCTACTGATCCATTGATGAATCTGTTCATTGTTTCCAGTTTGGGGCTATTATAGATAATATTTCTGTGAATATTCACACAGAAGTCTTTGTGTGTGCATATATTTTCATTTCTCTTTGTTAAATACCCAAGAGTTGACTGGCTGGGTTATTTATGTTTAATTTAATAAGTAGTGCTCTACTGGCTTTTAAAGTAGCTTTACCATTTTGTATTCCAGCCAGTAACGAATGGGGGTTCTGATTGAGCCACATTCTCACCAACACTTGACATTGTCAGTCCTTTTACCTTTAGTCATTCTGGTGGTTGGATAGTGCATCTCACTTTTGCTTTAATATGCATTTCCCTCATGACTGGTGATGCCGAGCATCTCTTTATGTCCCTATCGCTTATTTGTGTCTTTATGTTTGTGATATGTTGTTTTAAATCTTTTGCACATTTTTATTGGGTTGTCTTTTTATTGATTTGTAGGGAAGCTATATATGTTCTGAATACAAACTTTTTGTTAGTTGTATATTTTCTGCAAATATTTTCTCCTAGTCTGTGATTTGCTTTTTGTTTTCTTAGCTGTTTTCAAAGACCAAGAGTTTTTTATTTATATGAGGTCCATCTCATAAATTTTTCTTTTATAAATTGTGGATTTCATGCCCTGTTTAAGAAATCTTTGCCCAGCCTAATGTCACAAAGATTTTCTCCTGTGTTTTCTTCTATAAGTTTAATAGTTTCAGCTTTTATGTTTAATTCTATGATTGTATCAAGTTAATTTGTGGATATGGTATGAGTTAAGAGTCAAGTTCATTTTTTGAAATAAAGACACAAATGTTTCAGTTTCATTGGTGAAAAGGCCATCTTTTCCCCCATTGAATTACCTTGGTGCCTTTGTTGAACATTAAATGACCATATAACATTGAGTCTCTTTTTGCAGTCTCTATTCTATTCCATTGATTTATATGTTTATCCATATGGCAATATCATTCTCTCGATTACTGTAGCTTTAGGAACCCTTGAATAAGGTTAAGTTCTCCAACCCCTTTTCAAGACTGTTTTGGCTTTAGGTATTTTCCTTTACATATAGATTTTCAATTTAGTTTGTCAACTATTTAGAGAAGCATGTTAAGATTTTACTTGCAAACTCACTGAACTGAAAGATTAATTTACGAAGAATTTCTATCTTAATAATAGTGAATCTCCCAATTCATTAACACGATATCTATCTCTCTCTCTCTCTCTCTCTCTCTCTCTCTCTCTCTTTTTTTTAAGACAGAGTCTCACTCTGTCACTCAGGCTGGAGGGCAGTGGTGCAATTCTGGCTCACTGCAGCCTCCACCTCCCAAGTTCAAGCAATTCTCCTGCCTCAGCCTCCAGAGCAGCTGGGACCACCACAGGTGCATGCCACCATGCCCAGCTAATTTTTTGTATTTTTAATAGATATGGGGTTTGACCATGTCTCAATCTCCTGACCTCATGATCTGCCTGCCTCAGCCTCCCAAAGTGCTGGGATTACAGGCATAAGCCACTGCACTGGCCTATCTCTCTAGACACTAAGGTCTTTGATTTTCCCTTTATAATTTTCAGAGTTCAGGCCATACACACCTTTCTTTAAATTTATTCCTAAGAATTTTTTATGCTCTTGTAAATGAAAGTTTATTAAAATTTTCCTTTTAAGTCACTGCTAGTTTAAATAAATGAAGTTGATTTGTGTATGTTAGCCCTGTATCCTGTGACCTTACTAAACTCCTTTATTTGTTCTAGCAGTTTTTTTTTGTGTTTTCTCCAGGGTTTTCTTTGTATAAAGTCATATCTTCTGAACAGAGAGGCTATTTTATATCTTTTTTTCCCAGCCTGTATGCCTTTAATTTCTTTTGCTTGCTTTACTGCACTGTTCAGAACCTTCAGTACAAAGTTGAATAAAAGCGGTTAAAGAAAAATAGGACATGCTTACTTTGTTCCTCATCTTAGATAGAAAGCAGGAGCTTTTTATGACTGAGTATGATATGAGCTATATGTGTTTTGTAGGTACTTTAAATCAGATTGAGAAAGTCTCCTTCTGTTCCTACTTTGCTGGTAGTTTTTACAATGAGTAAATGTTGAAATTTGTCAATACTTTTTCTGCATCTGTTGAAATGATCATATGTTTTTAAATATTCTGTAATTATGATAAACTATATTGATTGATTTTTCAGCTATTAAATCAACCTTACCTGTTTGGGATAAATCCCTCTTGGCCATGATGTATCATTCCTTTTATATATTGTTAGATTCTGTTTGCTAAAATTTTGCCAAGGATTTTTGTATCTGTCTTCACTAGAGATATTGGTCTGTTGTTTTCTCTTTCTTGTGATATGTTTATCTGGTTTGGTATCAGAGTAGTATTGGTTCATAAATTAATAAAGAAATAGTCCTGTCTCCTGTATTTTCTGAAATAATTTGTGTAAGATGGTATTATTTCTTCTTTAAATACAGTCATGCATTGCTTAAAGAAGTGGGTAGGTTTTAAGAACTGCATTGTTAGGTAATTTTGTCCTTGTGCAAACATCAGTGTCCTTACACAAACCTAGATGATATAGCTGACTGCACACCTAGGCTATATGGCAGCAGTCCCCAACCTTTTTGGCATCAGGGACCAGTTTCATGGAAGACAAATTTTTCCATGGACTGAGCGTTTGCAGGAGGATAGTTTTGGGATGAAGCTGTTCTCAGCTCATCATCATCAGGCATTAGTTAGATTCTCATAAGGAGCATGCAACTGAGATTCCTCACATGTGCAGTTCACAGTAGGGCTCACACACCTGTGAGAATCTAATGCCACTGCTGATCTGACAGGAGGCAGAGCTCAGGAGGCAATGCTTCCTCACCCGCTGCTCACCTCCTTCTGTGCAGCCCAGTTCCTAACAGTCCATGGACTGGTACTGGTTTGCGGCCCAGGGGCTGGGGACCCCTGCCATACAGTAGAGCCTACTGCTCCAACCACCGTTATAAATGTGGTCCATCATTGACCAATACATTGTTATGAATGTATTTAATAGAATTCATCAGAGAAACCACCTGGGCCTGGAAATCATGTACATGAGAGAAAGAAAGAGGGAGGAAAAAAGGGAGAGATTTAATTATTATTATTTAACTGATGCAGAGCTCTTCAGTTTTTCTGTTCTTTCTTACATTCATTATCATAACTTCAGAAATTTGTCCGTTTTCATCTAAGTTGTTAAATCTGTTGACACAAAATTATTCATAATATTCTTTATTAGCCTTTTAATATCCATAGAATCTGTAGTGGTGTTTCCTCTTTCGTTCTTGATCTTGGTAATTTATGTCTTCCCTGTTTTCTTCTTGACCAGTCTAGCTAGAGACCTTATCAGATTTGTTGATCTTGTGAAATACCCAGCTTTTCTCTTCATTGATTTTTTTCTTTTACTTATTGATTTGAGTTATCTTTATTATCTCTTTCCATTTACTTACTTTGGAGTTAGTTTGTTCTCTTTTTCTAATTACTTAAGGTGGGAATTTAGAGAATTTATTTTATATCTTCTTTTATAACTCATGCATTTGAAGCTATAGATATTCCTGTAAGCACCAAGTTAGATGTGTCTCACAAATTTTTAACTGTTTTATTTTTACTATGATTCCATTCAAAATATTTTAAAGAATGGGATAGTAGAGTGTAAATGAGAGAAAAAAATGCAGCTTTCCATCCATATGTTTTTTTGGATGTGAAGGGTCTCATTTAAAATTTTGATGTCTGCGATTTGTTTTTTTTGTTGTTGTTGTTGAGACTAGGTCTGAGTTTTGCCCAGGCTGAGTACAGTGGCACAATCTCAGCTCACTGCAACTTCCGCCTCCTGGGTTCAAGCAATTCTCCCACCTCAACCTCCCCAGTAGCTGGAACTACAGGTGCATGCCACTATTCCCAGATAATTTTTGTGTTTTGGGATAGAGACAAGGTTTCATTCACCACGTTGACCAGGCTGGTCTTGAACTCCTGACCTCAGGTGATCTGCCCGTCTCAGCCTCCCAAAGTGCTGGGATAACAGGTGTGAGCTACCACGCCTGACCTTATGACTCTTACTGTCACTGTGAAAAGCCTTCTTCAGGGAAGTCTGGCTCTGGTTAGAGCTTATGGCTCTAGAATTGATCTGCTTAATGAAGTCTTTGAAGGAATGATGACTAATCTTTTTCTTATTTGTCCCTAGGAGAGAAATTAAGGTTAGTGTTTTTTTTACCTCTTACCTCCTTGGCTCTTAATGAGAAATTCAGTTTTCTTTAGTATAACTTTTGATTTTGGCTTTAATTCTTCTCCCCTAGTTACAAAGAAAAAAGCAGAGAAGTAGTTCCTGCCAAGTACTGTTTTTCTCAGAGTAAAGTGATTGCTTTTATAGGCTTGTTCTAGAGATAAAAGCTTGTTGGGAAATCATCTTTATGCCTTCCCTGCAATGCTTTATTTCGAGGCCTCTGGGGAGACATGGGGTCCAGGAAGTGGGTGGGGAGCATGTGACTGTGTGAACACAAGAACCCACATCAGGGAGCAACTGTGTGCTTGTTTGAAGACCAACTAGCTGAAGGAAGAGCTTATGCAGGTAACTGCTCAGTCCCTAGTTGCTCAATTTCCTTTTGTTATATTTGCATAGAAAAATAGCTGTTCAAGGGAAGAACCAGAACTTGAAAAAGCTAGTATTTTTCTTTTGCCAATAAGAACAACAGATGCAAGCTTTTCTTGACTTAATGTCCTTCACTACAGAGCACTCTTTTGTGTTTTTGTGGACAAACATAGATTATTTTCCACCCCCTTTCCACCTCTTTAAAGATATCTGTCTGACCCCCCATGCACCTATTCAGTATTCAACACTATTGTAATATTTGTGCATTCTTATTTGCCCAAATGGGAAAAGCAAATGAAGTGTAGGTATCATGATTGCTGTGTCTTGGTGGGAGGAAAGACATCACATCTGAAATTAATGGGACTAATGTAAGGATTGATATTTTCACATTGGCTCAATTACATCCTGAATTAAGTACATTCAACAGGTAAATAACTCACTCTCTAATTATAATTCTTCTTTCAAAAACGAAACCCACAGTGCATGAAAGAGAAGTGTAACCAGTGTCAACACTGGAGGGGAGAAACAGATGCTGGCGACAAATGGGGCCACATGGCTATGCCCTGGGCTGGCTGTGGCCACCTGGGTCCTTGCAGACCACTGTCAGCCCATAGGCAAAGTCCTATAGACTCTGACACCCCCGGCGGTGAGGCCGACGGAGCTGGAGTCACCCATATGCCAAAGCTCCTTCTGACCCAAGAACAGGGAAATGAGGAAAGTCCACAGTAAGAAATTACGCAGCCAGATGCCAGGGAGGTTGAGTAAAACAGGATATTTTGTTTTGTTTGTTTTCACGCCAAGTCTTCCCAATTTATCTATGTTTGTCTTTTGTTAAAAATACAAGTCTTAAAAAACTAGTTAAAGATATGGGCCAAGAAATTGAGATCCTCATAATTCTTTGTTTAGTCTGTAAGGCAGAGTAGATTTGCATCTAAAATGAAATGGCCATTGAATAAACACAGGGACTTGATATTTGTAAAGGCACTAATGTTTGCAGATGTCTGCGGTTGTTAAGGGCAAGCCAAGGAAACAGGAAATGCTGGGCCTCATATTTTTTTCTGGAAGAAATGGGCATTCCACATGTGTCCTGTATAACCTTTTTTTCTTCTTCTTCAGGTATATCCATGCGAGTTTCTGAAAGGTATTCAATCCTGGTGGAGAGCTGTAGATGTGTTTATGCTGTGGGTTGTTAAATATATTTACAGCCTTTTCAGAGAGTTCCGTGGGGGTTCGTCAATGGTTATTTATTAGTCTGCTTCAAAATCTGCTGGCTGGAAAATAATCTGTCCAGGGCAGTTCTCAGGAACACTATGAATTGCTTACGATTATAATGAGCAGTAGGAAAGGTTGTTTGAGTGAAATTCCATACATGTTAGTTACAGCATGTCAGGAGCAAGATCTGATATGAAATGCCCAGAAAACCAGTGTCTGCTGATAACAGTTGTAAGATGGAAAGCGCTCTGGGTGTCTCGACCACGTTTTTCTTCCTCTCTCACTTCTGGGCTTGCTGGGCAACTTGCCTGCTTGTTGGGGTTCTTTGGAGCCTGCGGGCACCTCCACATGGGCACTGAGCAGAGCCAGGCCTGCCCCTTCCTGCACTGAGGGGAGGCGGAGGTGGAAACCTTGAGAGTTGAGGCCCCTGGCGGGTGCTGCATTCTAGATTCTGAGACAGTTTGCAAAGCTATGGCAACCCTCAGAGGGCAGGCAGCTGGGCCCACCCACACCTCCAAAAACAGCCCGACCCCAGCAAGGCACTCCCACCAGCGTATAAATTGGTGCTGCCATTTTTGAAGACATTAGAGGAAAATGGAACAAAATGTAAAATGTATAGACCATTCTCCTCAGCAGTTTAGACCAATGCACAACAGTAACTTCAAGGACACTCATTGCAGCAGTGAAATGCGCAGTTCACTTTAAGTGGCTTCTTGTAATACAGAAAACTTGGATTGATGCTAACCAGCATCAACAATAGGGACTTGGTTAAAGAAATTACAGAAAGAGATTCACTCTGTACCATGCAGTGGAAAACAATCGGTAAGAAGCATTTGCACATGTATGCAAAAACGGGGTGTGCACACTTGGGTGTGTGTACTGAGATTACTGGAAGAACAATGTGAAGAGTGGCCTCCTCAGGTGGTGGGAGTCCCAGCTTCCTTTTTGAGACGTGAGCATGTGGAGACTAGAACTGGTCTTTCTCACAGAAAGATTGTGCCATCGTCTGTGCTCTGCACATTTCTACTAATAATTCAAATACTTGCTGGCCCCTGAGATGCCTCTGGCATCTTCTGAGTCACGGTGTTCAGAAATGCCCTGTAAACCGGGAAGGTGTGGCTGACCTTTGGCCCTTTCCTGGTGTGAGAAGTTTAGCACACTGAGTGTAACATATGAAAAAGACCACCAGGTATAGTGGCTCACACTTGTTATCCCAGCACTTTGGGAGACCAAGGCAGGAGGATTGCTTAAAGCCAGGAGTTTGAGACCTGCCTGGGCAATATCACGAGATGTTGTCTCTACAAAGATAGTCCAAAAATATTAGCTGGGTGTGGTGACATGCACCTGTCATCCCAGCTACTAGGGAGGTTGAGGTGGGAGGATCCCTTGAGCCCAGGAGTTGAAGGTTGCCCTGAGCTGTGATCACACCACTGCACTCCAGCCCCAGCAACGGAGTGAGACCCTGACTCCAGAAAAGGAAAAAGGTCACTCTGTACTCAAGTTCTACTTACGTAGCAGCAGTCCAGCTCTCTTCATCAAGCTGGCTGTGTGTAGTTTATGTTGCGGAATCAGTCTGTGGTTTAAAAAGTTCTGTCAATGCAGAGAACAACCCGGTGTGTTTTATGGAGAGGTTGTTTAATCGCCACTGTGGGACAGTAAATATTTGGCTACTGCATCGTCATGAAGCTGATGATCACAGTCTGGCGCCATCTCCCACCTCGCCTGAAGTCTGATCGGCCCCGGCCCAGTGCCCTCCAGGACCCCGGCCCCTCATGCCTCCATGCCTGCACATGTGCCATTTCCTCTCTCCAGAGGACCTTCCCTACCTAGGACCCATCACTGTCCCCTCCCTGGCAAACCCATCCCCAACCCTCCAGGCAGAACCTTCTGGCTTCTCCTCAGTCCTTTGCATGGATTTCTGTCTCAGTCCTGGGTGGACCGTTTCACCCTCTCTATGTGTCAGCCTCCCGTCCACTATCGTGGGCTCCTCAGAGGAGGCGTGGACATTCATCCTCTTCCAGGCAGCCCTCAGGAATGCAGGGAGAAGACAGGGAGGCGGGGAGATGCTCTACACACTCAGAACACTCTCTTCTGCTCTTACTTCATTCTGGTTTTTCTTTTGGGTCCTTGGTGTTTTTAAAGAAACCCTTTCCTGTAGTTTGCTTCCCTTCTATGGAGGACTGTTTCGAGCACAGATCTGCTGACTGTGTTTACAAAGAGAAGGGGCAACTCGTGTCTGAGCAGCACCAAAGGACAGAGGTGCCTCCCCTGCCTGTGTCCCCTCCGAGTCCTTCTGATGTTTTCCTTTCCAGCTGTCTCCTGGTTGTCTGGTATTAAAGAGAAGCAACTCTCTGGATAAACGTGGTAAATGTGGCCCTTAGGCCCGCCTTTTTACAGGCATTTTTCACACCTGGAGCAGCCAGAAGACGCACACATGGCTCATCAGAAGATAATTTAAGGATCACCTATGTAAGTTTCCTTGGGATTTCTTTAACATGGTGGTTCTGATTCAGTCCCGCCAATTAAATCTAAATCTGCCCCTGAAAGCCATCTGGCATGGATAACAAGCACACACATGAACGGTTGGCTTTTTGTGTCTTTTAGGGCCTTCCTGGAACAACCACGGGATCTAAATGGGGCTGGAGCTGGAGGTCTTGAGCTCCTGCTCCTAAAATCATCTTCATCTTGTATCTGTGGCCTTCTGCCAGCACACCCACAGCGAGCCTCCGGGTACTGTCTTCCTGAATTCTGAGACCATCCAGTGCTTTCCTTTAGTTTTGTCCCAGTGCCGTTGACTTGTTTTTACTGAAGAGGGTGGTGTAGTCAGGACAGGGGACATGGAAGGCTGCAATTTAAGGGTCTAAAAGGTTTTAGAACTCTGAAGGAGGTTTAACAAGCTGAATTCAAGAATAAGACCTTTTTCAACTGGAGAGAATTTACGTGACTGCATTATTGTTAAATTAACTTCTCATCTATTCAAAGCATTTGTAGATTATCTTTGCATCTTTACTTTCTTTGTCTGCCTTACATTAGGTCTCAGAGGTAGATTGGAGGAGTCACCTGGAGTTTGTTGGTGACTTGGGGTTCAGTTGACTTGTGGAATCAGCCAGACTCTAACTCTGATCTAGATTCTGCCCTTTATCTCCTCTGTACCATTGAGAAAGTCAGTGAAACTTTCTGAGGTACAGTTTCTCCAATAAGGAAAAACTACCTCCAACAGGGCTACCTGTTGAGCCCTACCTCCAACAGCGTTGCTGGGAGGATTAGCCAAGGAGATGTCTGTGAGGGAAACCAGCACAGACTCTGGCATGGAGTGGGTACCAGGGGATACCAGGACGAGACCTGCCCCGAACATGCACGCCCACATACTTGCATACGTGTGGATGTGCACATGCATTCACACATGTGCACACAGGGTGAGGCACCGTGAAGCTGCGGCCACACTCATAGGCTTTCAGCCCTGACATTGTGGTTTCCATCGCAGGGCCTGCTATGGAGCCACACTGCTTTTCAGAAATACCTTCAGAAATGGGATTGGGAAACTTCAGTGAAAAATATGTTGACTGCCCGAGGCACTGCTCTGCCTCCAGGCTGTTTTCCTCGAGTGTGATTTCCCAGTCAGGGTGCTGCAGTGGGCCAGGGGCATGTCTAGGGTGCCATGGAGGCACAACTGTTGATTATGTTAGTAGGATAAACAAACCTTCTTTGACACCATACATAGCAGACGCTGTGCTTTCCTCCCCATCACCTGGGCAGGGAAAATATTTGAAGCTGGAAGGAATTGAGCCCTGAGCTTAATACAGTTACAGACCTAGAAAAAAAACAAAGATTGGTACAAAGATGTGTTTTCAGGAGACAGAAAATTGTGCAGTCAACCCATCCGTCAGCCCAGAACTGGCTCACCTTGAGTGGCTTCTGGTATGGTGACTGCTGCTGATGGCAGCTGTGTGGTGGATGGGGAGAGCAGACTTTGTGTGGGAGACACAGCTCCTGTGGAGCCACACTGTTTTCTTTTGGGCTAGAATGGAGGACAACTTACTTACAGAGAGACCTAACCAGGGACCTGTTGACGGTGAAGCTAAAGTCTGTCACCTTTCAGAGAACACACAGGACTCGCCTTTGTAATCGTGATGTTGCATAGACCAAGGAAAGGCTAGGTCCAACCATTTCAGATGCCGCCAGGAAAAAGGGCGCAGCTGCCTGGAGCATGTCAGAAGGTTAGACGTCATGGCAGGCGATGGCTCGTGTGTCTTTTTTTTTTAATCTGCTTATTTTATTTTCCAAATTTTCTATAATGAACAAATATTACTTTTTAAATTGAGAGTATTAGAGAAAACTTATATTAAACTTTCTTAGAATGTAAACATCCACTGTGTGAAGTCAGCTCTGAAGTTTTAATGGCCATGCAATCTGGGCTTCTCCAATGGTGCTACCCAGAAGGTCCTCAGTTGAGTGGGGGTGGTGGCATTAGTGGCCTCTTCTTGATGGCCCGGCAGATTGCGTGGGATCTCTGGGATGCTGCTGATGGAGTACCTGGGAAGAGCGTCCAGGACTTTGAAGGGCTGCGTGTTTTACACCTTGCTCCTTGAGCCCCAGCCTCTTTGACCACACTGTTGAGTTGACCGTGTTCAGGGCAGATCCCTGGACCTGGAGAGCTCCAGGTTACAAATAGAAGAGTGAAGGGGACTCCTTGGGGACTCTGCTCTTTTATGTCCAAATTACGTATCAAAGAAACCTTTTGGCAAAACCAAAATGCATGCTGAGCCCTTAGTTAAAGTGAGGGAAAACATGAAAATGATCAAATATGAAGTTTGCAGATTAAGACCGACTCAGTGGCCCTACATTAAACAGCAAGAGAATCATTCTATGTCATCTTGTTTTGCCCTGCTGGGATCCATGAATGGCTTTCTCCTTTATGGAGTCCTATGCTAAGGCTAGCCATAACTCTGGTTGCTCTTCCACACACCTTCTTCCAGCGGCCGGCCATGAGCAGTGCAGTTTCTTAGCTGCAAATAAGCTGCGGGAGCTGAGGAGGAAAGGAAACTGGCAGGGCATGAAAGAGACAGGAGATGTTAGGAGCCAAGCAAGCTAATTTATGACACCAAGTGTACTCAGTGTCTGCTGTGCTCAGGTCACAGTGGGGTGGAGCCTTCAAGGGGTGGAACATGTAACCATGGCTCAAAAGTCAGGGAAAGCCAATGGGGCGGGATGGAGGCTGGAAAGGACCCAACAGTTAAGAGTCAGTGGGATTCATTTGGGAAGTCATAATCGCAAAACTGTCCTCTATCCCAAACCGAGAGGGAGTTTCTTAGCAGTAGCATTGAAGGATGGGGTCAGGATACAGTGCCCATAACTGTGGGATCACATGCCCGTTACCTTCCCCCTCTGAACCTAAGTTCCCTACCTGTGAAGTGTGAGCCTAGAGGCGGTTTGGGATTAGAGTGATGTTAGCCCCTGCTGAGTGGGAAGTGGGCGGTAAAAGTCAACAGCAGTTGAGGCAAGGGACTGGATTTGTGTGCACAGATGGAGAGATGGGTGCATTCAGCCTGGACCCAATGGTCATCACTCGCCAAGTGGAAGGTCAAGGGGTAAGGAAAGGGAGGTCAGCAAGGCAGCTCTGCAGAGGAACCTCGCAAGCCAACTCCACCACTGACTGCTGCTCGGCAGTAATCTGTCTATAAAAGACTAACGATGGTCTCCCCTCCCCTCCCCTCCCTTCCCCTCTCCTTCCCTCACCTTTTCTCCCCTCCCCTCTCCCTTGCCTGACAGTCTTACCCTGTTGCCCAGGCTGGAGTGCAGTGGTGCAATCATAGCTCATAGCAGCCTCAAATGCCCGGGCTCAAGTGATTCTCCTGCCTCAGCCTCCTGAGTAGCTGGGACTACAGGTGTGCATGGCCTGGCTAATTTTGTATTTATTATAGATACAGTGTCTTGCTATGTTATCCAAGCTGGGATAACATATTTAAAAAACACCACATGCTCTACTGCCGTGTGATGTCACTGAATAACACTAGTGGAATTACGCAGCACCCTGACACAAAAGTAATCAGTGTGTGCAGGGAACTACATGCAAGCCCATCCCTTCTTTCTCAGCTTAGCAAAAGCAGTGATCTCTGAGGGTGCTGTCACCGACATCAGTGAGGGACTTGCCAGATGACGAAGCAGCACAGAAAGGTAGTGTCTCTGCCGGATTATGAAATAGCTGCACGGAAAGCCAGTGGCTTGGAGAGGGGGTTTCACTGCATATCCCTTGACAGAGGAGTTCCCTTATTTTTCATTTACACTTAAGATGAGAACATTTGACATTTTGGCTGGTGAGGTGAGACTGTGCAGCTGTTTAATTTTTGCCATCTTGAAATTTGTTGATTCTAGATAAGATTCCAGTGTGCCTGCCATTGGCAAGCAGAGCTCTTACGCCAGTGAGAATTGTGCATCTGTCTCTGTTTGTTAACCTGCTTTCTGTTACTGACTTTATTTCCATTAAGTCATCCTTTGAGGTGGGAAGGAAGAACATGTAGCACTTCATCATTTACTTTAGTAGCATCTTATTCTCTCTTCTCTCCTTCTTGTCACCCACAACATGGCAAGGAAGAAGGTGTGTTTCAGCCCTGTTTGTGTTACAGCTCTTTCAGTCCCACCATTCAGCAGGTCCTGAGTTCTTGTCCTGCATCCAAGAAGAATGAGGTATGCAGACAACTGGAGAGTGAGCAAGGCAAAGAGGTGCTTTATTTAGTGACACAGTACAGCTCTCAGGAGTCCTGAAGTGGATAGCTGTTATCCACAGGCAGGTCATTCTGACAAGTGCAGCTCTCAGCAGAGAGGAGACCCACAGTGGGTAGCTCCTCTCCGCAGGCAGGTCATCTTGTCATCTGCCTGAGTCTGGGGGTTTTATGGGCTTCAGATGGGAAGTAGATTCTGATTGGTCCATCGGCGGCCACTGGTGGACCTGGAAAAAGCACCATAAATTCTCACTCTGGTCCATGGAACTGGCAGCACAGCCCCCAGACTTCAAGCCATCCCTGGCCCGAAGGTGGTGTTTCACCGGGCACCTGCTCCTTTCCACCCAGGAGCCTGTCTGCCTCCTGCTGCCATTCATGGCACCTGTGGCACACATCGCAAAGCAGTTTCACAAATAACTTCCTATTAGTTTTTATTGTGAGATATTTGTCTTTTCATCATAGGCCTCCTGTGGATCAGAAACGTCCCTTTTTAGATTCTACATGAAGTGTGTTTTTAAACTGCTGAATGAAAACAGCAATTTTGGGTCAAGGGGTGCCTGCAGGTCCAGGCCAAGCCGCCCTAAGTACCCCCTCAGGCCTCCCTCCCCTGCTTGTCAGCACCCAGAGTCCAGAGGGGGCCAAGGGCAAGGGGCTGGCGTGTCAGTGCCACTCCAAGTGTTTGCACACTGGTCGAGTCACAGGAGCACTTGGGCTTGGCCACAGGTTTGCTCCAAAATCTCAGTGGGTGCTGGGAGTGGGGAGAGGCCAGGCATTTGGAGCAAGCACTTCCAAGCCTACTGGGGCAAGGGGGATTCCTGGGCCTCCAAGAGTGCAGGGGTGCAGAGATGCTCATGTCCACAGCTGTGGCTGGCGGGCTGCAGTTGCACCTGGGAGGGTGGGGCCCCTGCCCTGCCAACTCGGAAAACATTAGGGCTCCTATCTGTTCCTGGCTCCTGCCTGCTCTGGGGAGCACACAGCCCTGGCCATGCCTCCCCTGCTGCAGCCAGTGTCATGGCAGCAGCCACTCCAGACAGGCCACCACTGCCATCATTAGTACCTAATAAATATGAGATGGGATAATGCAAGGAATACTTTTTCCATTTTACCATCTCAAGATGGGAATATACTGATTATTTCATGAGTCCTAAAGCAACTTCTTGAATTTTCAGCTCCGCAAAAGCAAGCAGCTACTTAGCCTAGCTGATTCTACAAGGAGTTCCATTTCGTTTTCATCACAATTGGATGCTGGTGTGTGCCTCACAAAGTCGTAGCTGCATGTGGTATGGGGTGGGCTGGTTGAGATGGCATTATGATGTCTCAGAAAAGCTGTGTAAAGATGAGAAATATTTGCATCCAGACACAGAGGGAGGCACCATGCCAGCATCTAATTTGCCTAGTTCCCTGCTGGCAGTTTAAACGCCCTATTGATTTTATTAAACATTCTTAATAAGAAGTTGGAGTTTTGTTTAGGCTAAAACCGCAATGAAAACAGCTGTCTTCATTTCTCAGAAAAGTGAGAGTGTGCATGGCTGAGGCATCATGCTGGAGAGTGGAGCTGCTGTGGGCCCCAGCTGGGGTGCTGCTCGTGGAAGGTGCTGGGATGTCCATCATGTGCTTCTGGGAAAGGGCCCAGGAAGACCAGACGGTTCTGCTCAGTTTATTTTACTCGCAAAGGCATTTTAATGGGAGAACAGATCTATGATTGTGTTTTAACATTGTCTGAAAAAGGGAACTGAATCTGAGCGTCTGAGCTGTGAGCATGAAACATAGAAAGGCCGTGGCTACTGAGAGCAGAGGACGATGGGTTCTGTTGGAAGAGGGAAGAAACTTAGAGAACAGACAAAGAGTTAAAATTAGCCCTGGCTGGACCATGTGTGCACAGACCAGCGGCACCCTGTGCAGCTGGGACAACCTTATTTTAGTCTGTGCAATTTTAAAGCTTCTGGCATTTGATTGTCTTACTTCCTTGTTTTTCTGGGGAAGCCAGCAGCAGACGGGTCAAGAAGGCAGTTTTGCCATCAAACAGAACTAGGTTCAAATTCAGTCACCACCACTTTAGAAGCCAGGGAAACTTGGGCAAGATCTTCGTTTCTCTGAGCTGCAGTTCTTCTGTATAATGGAGACGATAATTCCGCCTCACGGATTCTTCTGAACTGCTGCCATCATCCCACTAGCATATTTTAATCCAGCAACCTTTTTCTTTTTTGGAGCATTGGCCACGTGCCCACACAGGAAGAAAGCAGACACAGTTGCTGTCTATAAGAGGGCAACGGGCTTATTATCTACCTAACATAAGACTTGAAAACAGATTACCACAGCATGGCAGTGTAAGTTCCACCATGGAAAAGGCTTCCAACAAAATGCTGCAGTGGTCTTGGAGGGAGAATAAGGGACAGGTTCATGAGGAATATAAAAACACAAAGCCCTGAGCTGACAGACACATACTTCACATGTAATAGGCAAATGGTTTCATTCATAGGATTGTTTAATTTCTATAGAGAGAAAGCTAGTATAGGGAAAAAAATCAACTGATTGGTATTATGCAAATTGTGATGGATATAAACAAAATTCTTGAACTTGCCATGGGTCTGTGGAAAGGTGTAATATTGGGAACAGCAGAGGGCTTAGAATAAATCAACACTTGAGAGGGTAGAGGGTGTCTGGACTGCTTGTCATGAACGCATGCTGTGAGAACGAGCAGGTGCCCCTGAGGACCGCCGGGAGGAAGGCGCGAGGCATGAGCACTGGCAGTGTCGATGCCATCAAGATGATGAGTCCCACTGAGCAGGCTTCCACAGTGGGATTAGGAAATAGCCACTTCGGGAGCTGACACCCGCCAAGGTGCAAGCGAGGAAGATCACAGTGGCCTGGCTGACAGCCCCTCAGCTGTCCAGATCTAGGGGTGATGGAGAGAGCCTGGGAAGAGTGAGACCCCAAGTCTAAGTCCAAGTCTCGCTGTGAGCGGTAGCCAAACTCTGGCCCCAAGTCCCTTCCTCCACAGGCAGGCAGGGCCAAATTCTGTTGGGGATGTCCCATGCTTTGCCTCCGTTGGGCTCCCTCCTGTGAGCGCAGATGCTGTCACCGTGGGCCAGGGCAGCTGGCCACACCACCCTCCCGTCATGCCCCCTCTGTGCTCATTCTCATCACCCAGCCCAGGGGCTTGACCTCTGCCTCTGGAAGTAGCAGAACACCCGGCCCTTCTTATCTTCCATGTGCCTCCCCAGCAATTTTCTGTGCATCCCTAAATGACAACCCTGCTGCCAGTGCCATTTTCTAACTCTCCACAGGACCCAGTGTTTGACTTCACCTCCAATGGTCATGAGCAAAACAGGGTCATTGGGTGCCACCTGCAACCCTCTTTCTTCCCATGCTCAGCAATGTGGGGGCTTATCCAGCAGAGCAGCAGTGAGTGTCGCCTGCAACCCTGGGACAGCTGTGCCAACCGTCCTGTCAGGGGCACCTTGTAGAGGCATCTTGACTAAGTGCTCCTGTTGTGTGTCCTATGGAGGATCTGTTTTGCATTTAGTCTCTGCACAGGCCCATTTGGGTCATACTTGGGGGCCAGAACTGCTTGTTGACACACAGCTAAGAGTGAATCCTGCCAGGTTGCTGAGGCCTCAGCTCTCCCAGGGCACATGTGATAAAGCTGAGAGCAAGGAGTGCTCCGATTGCTCTGGTTTTCAGAGAAAGAGCGAGAAGACATGATACATGAAAAGTAGCCCCTTGTAGAACTGAGGGGAGTTAGTGAGCATACAGGACAGCATGACAGACTATGCCACAGTGAGGGTAGGAGGGTGGCCACAGGGACAGAGCAGGGTCCTCTGCCAGGGGGAGACTTGGGGAATTGGGAGGAAACCAATTGTAGAGGCGGACTGAGAAGACCCTGACCTGCCATGAATTTGGGCCTGTCAAGTGGGCAGGTGTTAGTTCTTTCTGCACTGCTACAAAGGGATACCTGAGGCTGGGTAGTTTATAAAGGAAAGAGGTTTATTGTGCTTATGGTTCTGCAGGCTGTACAGGAAGCTTGGTGCCAGCATCTGCTTCTGGGGAGGCCTCAGGAAGCTTCCACTCATGGGATAAGGCAAAGGGGGTCCAGCATGTCACATGGCGGATGGGGAGCAAGAGAGCAAGGGGGAGGTTCCAGTCACTTTAACAACCAGATCTGTGAGCTCATTACCACAAGGAAGACACCAAGCCACGATACCCCCCACCAGACCCCACTTCCAAAACTGGGGATCTCATTTTGCATGAGATTTGGAGGGGACAGACATCCAAACCATATCAGCAGGGTGAACAAAATGAGGCACAGCTGGGTGCAGTGAGCACCTGGGCCTGCAGCTCCTGGCAGCCTGCCAGGGTGAGCACCTGCATCCCTTCAACTGTCCACCAGCCCGATGCTGTGCTTCCTCTTGCTGGGACAGTGCAGACAGATTACTACTGATGTCATCGAATCTCAGGGCCGCTGGAAGGCATACCTACATTTCACTTCTTTTTTTTCTTTCTTTCTTTTTTCTTTTTTTTTTTTTGAGATGGAGTCTTGCTCTGTCACCCAGGCTGGAGTACAGTGGCACGATCGCAGCTCACCGCAACCTCCACCTCCTGGGTTCAAGCAATTCTCCTGCCTCACCCTCCTGAGTAGCTGGGATTACAGGCACGTGCCAACACACCTGGCTAATTTTTGTATTTTTTGTAGAGATGGGGTTTCACCG
Organism: Cebus imitator; assembly: GCF_001604975.1. NCBI lineage: Eukaryota > Metazoa > Chordata > Mammalia > Primates > Cebidae > Cebus > Cebus imitator. The sequence goes on along the minus strand of NW_016107557.1, from coordinate 811,176 downwards.
TGTTGGTCAGGCTGGTCTCCTAACCTTGTGACCCACCCGCCTCAGCCCCCCAATGTGCTGGGATTATAGGCGTGAGCCACCATGCCCTACCCTTGCACTTCACTTCTTCCAAGGCACTTACATTTTGTGCCTTCTGATCTCTGCCTTAGCTGGACGTGGAAGGACAGTGCTATCTCTAGACCTGGGCTTATGCATCTTTGAAAATGTCTTTAAGGTTCTCTTAGCTCCTAGGGGTTCAGATTCCACCTAGCCAGTCATGATCCTTCCTCTGGCCTCCTCTGTGATTCCTGACGCAGTTTGGTTGTGCCTTTGATTGACAGCCGGGGCTTACCCTCCTCCTTCCACTTCCTAATAATGGGGGAGAGGCTGATGGCTGAGGTGGCTCCTGGAGGACTGTGACTCTTTACTCTTTTTTCGGTGTTGTATCCCAACTTTAGATGATGCTATTCTTCTAGACAGTACAGGAAAGTGACTGAACCTAGGACCTGTCCGTCTCCCTCTTCAGGGTCTACCCGAATGAGTGCATGTGCACAGTTCTTTACCGAGCTTCAGATTGAGATTGCCTAGGGATTTCCTTTGCCTAGCTTTATTTCTCTCTCGTTCAGAAAAAGTCAGAGTTTGCTACACAAAAAAGTTCCTAGATTAGGTTGAAACTAACCAATCATCATTTTATCTGGTTCATTTACTTCCTTTATGATGTTGCTCATTTAAGACTTTACTCATCCTCTATTTATTTTTAAGAAAGGATCTGAAAAATGATAAGAGGTTAGTATTTTGTTATATTTTTAGTAAATGTGACATTCTAGTTGAGACTAAATATGTGCAGACCTGGAACAGAGTTAAAAGTGTTTATGAGTGGGAAATAGATGGAAATAAATAATAAAGACTTATAGCTTGTGATTTGTTCAGTATCACTTAGCAACATCAATATTTTTGTCTACAAATAAAGGTCTCCTGTTTGGCACATGTTGAAGATATTTGTATGCTTGCATGTTTGTGACCTTGTGTACACATTATCTAAAGCAGAAGGATCACTTTGGTTGTGGCTGGGTGTTGTACTTAATTTGGGTGTCTAGACACTGGTTATAGTGACAGAAAAACGTCTGAAGATGTGAGACGAGATTTTGAAGAATGACGTTCTTAAAATATGTCTGTAAACCGCCTCTTAACACAGAAATAAATTAAATTACAGAGTTAGAAAAATGCTAAATTAAAAGGACATGTTTCTTCTAAGATAATTATTTGCATGATTTGAAATCACTTTTTCCTTCTCAGAAGCTGACACGTAATGTTCCCTGAGCTGTGCTGAGAACAGGAGGTGATTCCCATTAACAGCTGTGGAGCGTCATTAATCTTTAGTTTTCTGATACCTTTATTTTCTAGCTCTTTCCTGGTGCAGGCTCCCTGACTAACCTCCATTTCTACAGCAGATAACCACGTCTGTTCATCACATGGAGACAGTCGCCTTGCCCCAGCACCCTGTGTTGTGGTGTGTGTTTTCTGTGTGTTCCCCCCTTTCGTGTTCATACATGAAGCAATCTGGCCTGGTCTCGAGAGTGTGTCTATGACCAACTGCCCCTTTTGTCAGGTGGAACTGATTTCCCTGAAATTCTCATCCGTGTGGTGAATTAGTGAGTGACCTCCCCATCCAAGGCTCTCTGAGTGTCTCTGTGTAGCCCATTTTTAACTCTCAGTATGTTGTATTTCTTCTAATTTGTTCTAGTCACATAGCTAGCATTTAATCACATGATCCCACTTTTGTCTGCTTTGTACTTGAATAGATAATGGAATGACTGTACTTTCTCTGCTTCCCTGGTGTCTGACACACAGTAGGCACTCTACAAATAGTTATTGGGCCAACAGATCAAAGAATAATTCATAAGGAGTGCAAGCATTAAAAATGTTTTTATATTTCTCTTGTTTGCTAAAGGTCAGTTGTTTGAACTATAAATATAATTTTCAATATAAAAACATTATAAGTTATGGTCAAAGTCCAGAGTTAGCCCATAGCAATGTATAAAACTCAGACAGTAACTGACTAGTTGTTTTTATGTGTTTTTCTAGGTCAAGAGAGTCAAGTGAAATAAACTAGTTGTATATTTTGGTAGTACTATTTTAAGCATTTACCTTAAAATGTAGCTTTAAATGGAGGCTTTTCTGTTAATATATTTTTTTCACCTTTACGTGGTCAGGTCTCATCTGTAAGGGTTGTGTGTTCAATGTGTAGTTAGCGTCAGCATCTACACCTGGCTCTCCATAGGAACACCTCTCCATATGATGCCAAGGCTCGGGGTCCAAAGACATTCTCAGCTAGATGTTCACAACTTTCTGCTACAGTAATCTATTGCCTTTTAATAATATTTTTTTCTTTAGGGAATGCTAATGTTCAGGAACATTATAACAGAAATTAATTTAATACCTTTGACCATTAAAAATGAGATTTTAGTGATATTTCCACTTGTGTATGTTTTCAAATGGTAATCTGTAATTTATGTAGACACTCCGCCCTCATGGAGGGAGCCTAACCCTGGCTCCTGATGTGTGTACTGTGCATTGTGACCCCTTCCACATGTACAGCATGAAAGGAAGAAAGAGCAGATTTATGGTAGAGAAATCTAACAAACACTCCAGATGATCACACCAATGCTGATGTTGGCATTACAGTGATATAATGTGCTCTGTGGTCCTCCTCTCCCAAACCCTAACGTTAGTCTAATCATGAGTGAAAACATCAGACAAATCCCAGTTGAGGAGAATCCTACAAAATACCTGATTGTTATTCCTCAAACCTGTCGAGGTCATCAAAAACAAAGAGTTGAAGACATTTTCACAGCCAAGAGGAGCCTAAAGAGACCAGCGACTAAGGCTATGAGACATCCTGGGTGGCATCCTGGGACAGAAAAGGGACACTAGGTAAAAACGAAGGAAGTAGAAATAAACTATAGACTTCAGTTAATTTTTTAAAAAGAGGAAAGAAGGCCATTCAGTGGAACCATGTAACCTCAACACAACCTTTCTGTATTAGTTTGGGATACATTTTAAGTCTGATTGCAAATAACAGGGAAGTAAAATGAGTCACAGCCTATGCCCTCCCTTCTTCCCCTTATCTCTTCCTCTTTTTCTCTTTGTAGAAGTGATTCAGCTGGTTTACTTTAGATGAAATCGCTTATGTTCTCTTACCTTTGGAATTCAATATTAGATACATTACTGATTTTCAGGTCACTGTTTTCATTTAAAACGGGCTAGAAGACGCAAACTATAAGTGCCTACAATTTGTTATGTAGCCCTATAAGGCATAGAGCGGTTATTACCCTAGGGTGCAAATCAATGTGATCAGTTGGTTTTTGAGTTGAAAAAGGACATGGTCTATCTCATTAGGTAAGCCAGATGTGTCTCAGAAATTCACTGTAATTAGATGAAGACACAGAATTGTAGATGGAAAGAAGTTTATAAAGTATATAATAATTATTGTATAGATGAGGAATCATTGGGACTTCTTGGATTATTACTTAGCACTTGTTTCAGACTTGTATTGTTTTCTAAGAAGGTGGGAAAGCAGTTTTTTGTGTGTAAATTATTCTTATATTATTTTTAGTAGCTTCATTGGTGTCTTCCTTGCAGCTTATTATGTAGAGAATGTGAGTCTGAGGTAAGCATTAGATTTATTTTCCATCTACCATGACCCAGATGGTAGTTTTAGAATGCATTCCTGTTCTAACTACTTGGAGTCACTGAGATTTATAATTTGTGTACTCATAAATGGGATAAATAAAACTCATCTTCTACAGCATCAGTATAAGTTATTTTCTAGCGTTCACCATGTCTGGAAATTTGATTTAAGTATGAGCTATGTATTAGGTACTTGGAATTTCTGAATCTATTGCATTGTTGTTTCCTGGAGAGTGGGGAACATTTTTTGGTGAACAGAGCTTACCTTCTTGTGACTGGTCATCGTCATTTCTACATGTTATCAGGAGGCCCCAGGGCCTCACTGGAACGACTACTTTTGAGTTGATAGAAATTGGATTGACATAAACTTTGCCTTCAAGAGCCTTACCATCCAGTGAAAACATATGATTACCTGTACTATATCTAAGTCTCTTTCATGTATGAAATTCAGGGTGAGGATTGAGGCAGGTGCATTGGGAGAGCAAGGCTTGGTGCTTGGCTGTGCCTGAATCCAGAAAGGCTTTTTTTTTTTTTTTTTAAGACGGAGTTTTTGCTCTTGTTGCCCAGTCTGGAGTGCAGTGGTGCGATCTTGGTTGACCGCAACCTCTGCTTCCAGAGAGGCTTTTATAAAGAAAAATTATGAGCCCAGATCAAATAACCACATAGACCAAGGAGAGAGAAATAACTGCTGCCTTAGAAAACAAGGAAAGCTTCATGGAACAGGGAGCACTTGAGCCTGATCTTTTAAGGATGAGTATGTTTCCAGAGGTAGGAGATGTATTTGAGGGAAAGAGAGCATGAGTGGGTAAACAAAGTCTTGCCAGTGGGATACACAGAAATATGTTTGGAAAAGGCCATGATGGGTGATGGTTGTCACTGATTGTCCTTGTCCTTGTGTGTCCTATCAAAGGTCCATACTATCAACGTGATTTATAACTGCTGATGGTGGCCTTGATCACCTAACTGAGGTTTCTTCCCTGTCAAGTTGCTCTTTTCCCCTTGTCTAAAGAGAGCCACCCTTTAAAGGGTGATTAATGCTATATGAAGGGTGATTAATAGATATTAGCAATGCATGGTGATGAAAACCAAGCTTGGATGTTACAGCCCTTTCATCTGGCTTAAGAAAATAATACGCATGGCAGGCTCTGTGGCTCACACCTGTAATCCCAACACTTTGGGATGCCAAGGCAGGAGGATCACTTGAGCCCAGGAGTTGGAGACCAGCCTAGCCAGCATAGCAAGACCCTATCTCTACAAAAAAATTTTTTAAAATTAGCCAGGCATGATGGCACATGCCTGTAGTTCTAGCTGCCCAGGAGGCTGAGCCAGGAGGATCACTTGGGCCCAGGAGTTCAAGTGTACAGTGAGCTATGATTATAACGCTGTGCTCCAGGGTGGGTGACAGAGTGAAATCCTGTCTCAAAAGAAAATGATAAGCAAATACTAGACTTTGTCTTCACTTTGAAAATGATCCTAATCTAAACTTGACCTTCTGAAACACGAGTGCCTAAAGGTAGTTTCTTTAGATAAAGCTTTTTATAGGGAAACCAGAAATTGTTAAGAAGTGAGCTAAGAAATGTAAAACGCTTAGTATGTGGCATATAAGTATTATTATCTATTGTTACCATCATGGTCATCACCATCATCATCTACACTGAGTAGCTGAAGAACCTCAATACCAGACACCATTGGATCTAAATTCTTGATGTCCAATCTCATTATTTCTACTTTGAATTTGAATTAGGAGTAAGTTTTTAAACATGAACAAAATCTAATCATTTTTGAAGGTAAAAGAAAATTCCACATATTGAAATATAATGAATGGTTTTGCAAACTTTGACTGGCACTTTCAAAGGTGTTGGAGTAGGGTGCTCTGGGAAACTGCCTATTGATTGCACGGTTGTTAGTTTCTAAGCAACCGTTGCCAAATTTATCTTCATGTCACACAACTTGTGTGTTTATCCAAGCTGGTTGAAATTCTTACCTTGTGCAAAAATAGACCAGGGTGAATATTGAGTAGGACTGTCAGAGGAGTAGGCTGCATTCCTGCATACTTCCCAGTAGGTGTCACTCTGGCAGAAGAAAACAAGACATAATGGTTCTGAAGACACATCCCTGGGGATCAGCCTGGGTGACAGGGGCTTGCGGAGGCTCCGCTTGCCTGCCTCAGTTCCCCTGTTCTTACCCAATTTCTCTGGCAAGCAGGGGCAGGTTGCCCAGGCCACTGGTGAGGAGCATCCCTGGAAAACGTTGTTCTAGACCTAGCACTGGATACAGACATCCCAGCTTACTCATAAAGCTTTAAAGCAGTAATAGAAGAAGAGCTATATCTATGTAGCTGTAACCTGAAGAACTGGCAGCACTTGCTGGGATATGGGTAGCAAATTTTTATTCCTAGTAGGGTCAGTACGTATATGGCTCAGTCATAAATGTTTATCAGCTAGATGAAAGAGTCCCACAGGGACTTCAGGTGTTTCTAGGTAATCTTCCATAGGAGTTACTGTTTACTCAGAAATGCAAAATAATTTTGCTATTAGTTAATATAAGTAAGAAAAATTAAAAACAGTATGAAAAATATAAACCAGTAAGAAAAATATAAAATACGACTTCCCAAAGAGAAGCTCTGCCATCATTGCTTTCTGTTAATAGGTGGTCAAGAGAAAGCATTACATAACCTTGAATTCTCCTGCATGGCCCTGCCTCTGCCCCCTGCAAGAGCAAGTCGTCAGGGGCCACCCTGTGCACTAGGGCAATCACAGAAGTGTGAAGCACATCAGCTCCCCAGCTAATGTGACTCGCGGGCACTAAAGTACTGTTACCGTCACTAAGCATGCCACCGCCACCACTCCAGAATGTAGCACCCCACTGTCTGCAAGACCAGCATTAGATAAAAGCAATGGATCACCACTCATCTTTGGCGTCTGTAAAGGTGTCACTGTCTCTTTAAGGAAAGAGGGACTCGCTACTTTCATTTTTCCTCAATAAATAATTGTTGACTAATTAGTGACAAAGGGACACTTTAGTGGGTGATGAGCACAGCATCTGCATGGCTGCTTCCTGTGGGGTTCTGAAGTGTTACCAGCTGCTTCTGTGACTCAGCCTTTCACCAACAAACAAAAACAAATGATATAAATCGCAGAGAGCTGGTAGAGGGAACCTGCCTTGAAATGCATTCATGGAAAATGTCTGAACACCTCAGCCAAGTTATTTGTATAATTTGTTAATTACATATAAGGCCCAATCTGCTAAAAAAAAAATGCAACAGGATTATTGTTCTCTATTTGTCTAGAATTGAAATTTCTAAGTATGTGTGTGTGCATAGATATGCATATGTATGTATACACATATGTACACATGTATGACAAATAGTTTACATGTATATATACATATAAAAATGCGTGTATATCTGTGTACATGCACACATATATGTGTGGCATTTTTTATGTGTGTGTGTATGTGTGTGTGTGTATATATATATATATGTGTGTGTGTGTGTGTGTGTAAGCTATTTGTTATTTCTTCTGTCTAGAGACGAACATCACATTCCCTGAGAGTCAGAAAACTGGGTTTAGACAGTGTCTCTGCAAATGACTCTTCCAGGACCTCGGCTAAATCACTGCCCCTCTCCTGGCCTCAGTTGCCCATGGAGGAGCTGACGGGAGATCTCTGATGCCTCTTCTGGTTCAAAGACAGCACAGCTGGTGCAGTGTCTGCTTGTGTCCAGGCAGCACCTTGCTGCCCCTGACCAAGAAGTGCCTGTCTTTAAACCAAGATGTTGGTCTGCCATTGCATAATCAACAGGGTTGGGCATTACTGCCTAGCAACAAGGAGTTCCTAATCCAGGGCCTTTGCTCTGACAGCTTTTGAGTATTATACAGGTACTTTTTAGCTTTTGGATTAATTGGTGGCAGAAAAAGTGGAACTCTTTAGTTCCTGTCTTGCTTTTGTTTTTTTCTGTTTTTGATTTACATTGTTCAGTGCAAATACAGGAACAATGGAATTCTTTTCAGGGAATTGAAGCCCTAGAGGGTGTTCCCCTGCTTTTGGGTCTGCTGGCCTGAGCCAGCTCCATCCTCAAAACACCCCAGGTGAGACTGCTGAAGGATGAATGTGCACACCCTATTCTCAAGGCGTCTGTCTGGCTGCTAACTTTTTCTCTGACTTCTGAGCAGGTGTTTGGAAGCTCTAGGTAATGGCACAATCTTAGAGCCCAAGGGGATTCAGGTCCTTCCCCCTCAGACTGTGACTGCTGTCCTTGGGTTGGTACTGGAAGAGACCTGAATTGTATCTGAGGCTCTGTACTCATGGGGATGATGGGAGCTGATGTCTCTTCCCCTGGGCTCCTATGGGCTTGCCCTTCAGATGACCTGGTAAGGCTCTAAGTGGCCGACTTAAAGACCTTCACAACACCAGAGTGGCAAGATTTTGGAGACAAATTTCTGTCTCCTCCTCCATGCTTTTTGACTCTCAACTTTTCTGACAAGACCAAAAATCAGAGAATTTGTCTTCTCAGCCCCTCTGTGAAAGGATCTGCTGAGCTCAAGCTTCCCTTTTCAGCCGCAGCCTTTTAAGTTGAGAATAATCATTAAAGAAAACTCCAATCTCGATTCCAATATCAAGCGTTCACAAAGCTGTAGCTGTTGATGTGGTTGAGAAGAAAGTAGGAACAGAGTGCAGACCTGAGGCTGAAATGACTCTCAGAAGGGCCTGCAGGTGACCTGGGAGCTAGCAGGTGTCCATCACTGTAGTTCTCTCAGCACAAAACAACTTCAAGCCTGTGTGAAAATGAAGGAAAACAAAGAGCCTGGTTCTGATTTTTCTGCAGACAAACCTGTGTGACCTTGGAAGGTCTCCCAAGAGCTCTGCTTCTGTTTCTTCCCCTGTAAAATGGCTTACGATTATGTCACTTGGCCTTATGAGCATGTAAAGCTCCCCAGTTTCCAGATCTTACTGTCTCAGGGAATGTCCTGTAGATATCTGGGGCCCCACACTGGAGCTATTCTTCAGGGTCCATGCTTGAAAGGTTGAAAGGTGTTAAAAGCATCACCTGAAATGAGCAGGTGGATTTATTTTAGGAAACAATATATAGGTAATTAGCTTTAGAAATGGACTTCTGTTAATTTATCTTATCACCCCTTACCCTTTTCTGGTGCATCGTCAAGTTATTTTTCCTCATTCATAGCACTGGGGGCTTTTGAAATTTTCTCTATGTGAAATAGACACACACTTTGCAACTCCTTAAGATCTTGCTTTTGTAATTAAATTTTTGAGCACCATTTTTATATAGGAGTAAATGAGATAATTAAGAGATATTACAAGAAGAGAAGTATATGAGAAAATAAATGGTTTCTGCTGTGTGATTAAACACTGCAGCTGAGACCTTGATGAGCAGTCATTTGTTGGAAGTGTACTTCATCATCGGGAGTGGTGTCCTGATTATAGTTCAAGAAACGTGTTGGGAGAACGCAAGGACAGACGTGGTGACACCTGTGCACAGACACATGCCTTGACTCAGTGTAGGATTGATACCAACATCTCTTGGATGTTGTGAGATATGGAGCATTAAAATATACAATAATTTACGCCAGTGATGCAGCATAATGAGGACGTGCTGTGAATCTTAAATCGATTTCAGAGTAGCTGAACCTAAATGTTTTCCTGATTGTCAAACCCTCCGCTAATAATTATAAATTATCGCTGTTTTATTATGTTAGAGAAAACCTAAAAGAAAAACCAAACATGTCTGACAATGAGCAATAGTACAAAAGAAAAAGGACAAAGTCTAGAATATCCAATAACAATTACTAGCTAACTAATTCTACTCAACCACCTGGTGTTGGAGGCATCCCTCACCTCTCTGGCATTGTAGAGTGATGGAGAACTTCCTGGTCCTGTAGCTCCAGGCCCAATCGTGGTCCTGGCTTAGTCTTTTTAAGATAGTGTCCTTGGACAAGTTGCCTGATGTCTCTGATAAGATAGTGTCCTTGGACAAGTTGCCTGATGTCTCTGAGTTTCCATTTCCTCATCTGTGAAAGGTGATCATCGCACCTGCTTTTATAGGTAGTTGTGACTTGATGTAGGGTAAATCACAGTGCAGCTGTGTCTGGTAGAGGGCCTGTCAGGGAATCACCATCCTTGACCCCAGTGACCCAGATTGGTCACCTTGAGGCTTTGAAACTCTCAGCCAGCCCTGCCAACCGACATCAGTGAGACCTCAGCCTGCCTCATTTCTCCACTCCCTTAACGAGGTCCTTGACATTGTAATTTGTTATCAATAAATTTCTTTAAAAATTTTTTTTTTTTTTTGAGACGGAGTTTCGCTCTTGTTACCCAGGCTGGAGTGCAATGGCGCGATCTCGGCTCACTGCAACCTCCGCCTCCCAGGTTCAGGCAATTCTCCTGCCCCAGCCTCCTGAGTCGCTGGGATTACAGGCACGCGCCACCATGCCCAGCTAATTTTTTGTATTTTTAGTAGAGACGGGGTTTCACCATGTTGACCAGGATGGTCTCGATCTCTTGACCTCGTGATCCACCCGCCTCGGCCCCCCACAGTGCTGGGATTACAGGCTTGAGCCACCGCGCCCGGCCCCTCTTTAAATTTTTAAAATTTGAATATATTTAATTGTCAAAGATTGTCTATATCCTGGGTATACAGTGTGATTATGTGATACATACATACATTGTGGACTGATGACCACAGTCAGACTCACATGTTCACCACCCTTACGGTCCATCAGAGTCCTGGAACTTGTTCATCTTACAATTGAAACTTTGTACCCTTTGACTAACATCTCCCCATCATCCCCAACGGCCCAACCCCTGGAAACCCCCATTCTACCCTCTGCTTCTGTGAGTTCTACTTTTTTAGATGCAACAAGCAAGTGAGATTTAAAAACTATGTCCAGTGAAGGCTGTCAGCGGGACATTGATGAACTTGGGGGCCATGTGAGCTCTGGGCTGGCGCCTGCCCCTCCCACCCAAGGAATCTTTGCTTCCCGGGCTTTGCCCTCCTGTGTGATCTGAAGTAGGGAAGTGGTATACTAACTTTTGGAAACATTCAGCTGCCAAGTTTCCTCTGCTGCAGGCTTAAAATAGATCCAACTGAGAAAGGAAGGTAGAGCTTGAACCAACTGCCACCCCCTATATAGAGATGGTTGTCGCCGGGTCTAGTGTAATGAATAGAGTTCTTTGTTAGAAAAGGAAAGAAGCTTAACCCTTCATTTCCCATTTCTGATGATTTAGGGACAGACCTGATGGTTTACCAAAGATACATCTGAAGCTTTACTATTTCTTGTCACTATATATATTTTAGTAAACTTATGTTTGTCTTTGGAGGTTACAGTCATCTTTATTTTGGGGATAACTAATGATGCCTGTAAGGAACATGAGCGTGTTCACAACCCCCAATTAATTTTTAACTAAGAATCCATAGAGCCTTTTTTAGGCTGACAATTAGACCCAGTTTAATTTTGGATGGATGGTAGGATTCCAGACACCTCAGATGAAAATCCCTCCAGCCACGCCTGTGGATGCCCCTTGGAAGGGGGTGGAAACCCACCCTCTTAGGCCAAGTGAGAAAGTGGGTATTGCGTGTCCTGACTCCCCAGATCTGTTCACACAACAGCGATTTTCTGGATAGAGTAGCACGAGGAAGGAAGTGAGGGGGACAGTCCTCACTTGGGGAAGGCGAGTCCAGGGCACAGAATGGACATGTTCTGCAGCTTTTCCATGTGACTCCTTTCAGCAGAACAGAACACTTACAGGGCACAGAGCTCCCTTACCAAATCCCTCGATGGTCACGACGTTAGCGTGTCAGCAGGGCTAGAGGACGGCAGCTAGGAGTGCTGATAAACGGGAGGCTCTGGCCTCCTCATACATCAATAAACACTTAAGAGCTTTGCAAATGCCTGGCCCCACAGGAGATGCAGAAGCCACAAGACCGACCCCTATGCTTAAGGATCTTTAAACAGATGGCCTCTAAAGGCCCTTTAGTGATTCCTGAACTATGGTTTAAACCCCCACAGCTAGGTTATAGCCGGGCCATTTTCTTTTTTTTAAATTACTTTTATTTTGCTATTATTTACATTTTTTTTAGAGAGCCTTACTCTCTCACCTAAACTGGAGTGTAATGGTATAATTACCGTTCAATGCAGCCTCAACTTCCTGGGCTCAGTGATCCACCCCAGCCTCCCAAAAAGCTGGGACCACACGTGTGCACCACCATGCCTGGATAATTGTGGGTTTTTTGTAAAGATGGGGTCTCACTTTGTTGCCCAGGCTAGTCTCAAACTCCTGGCCTCAAGCAATCCTCTTGCTCTGGCCTCCCAAATTGTTGGTATTATATGTGTGACTCACCGCACTCTGGCATAGGCCATTTTCAAACTCCCAGATACTCTCCCTTTTGATGCCTTTTACTGATAATAATAGAAATTTTACTTTCCTTTTTCCCTCCTAAATGGAGCAGTATTCTGGTTTGGAGGACGGCTGCCATTCAAGTAGTCCTTGTCAGAAGCAAGCATACATTGTTGTATCTAAAGGTAAATTACACATCGCTGGCAATTTTCCCTGCCCGTGCATAGACCGAGGCCAGTCCCCGATGCTTGCCTTTGCTGCTGCTCCGTGGTCAGCCCTCAGGGTGGGACTTGCTTGTCTTTCCCTTCTGCTAAGACCTGCATACTTGGTGCTCTGTGAACTTTTCCTCGCCTCAGCTGCTCTCCTTGGTTTTTCTGTTTTTAAGAATGGACAAAGTTCATTTTTGTGTTCCTATTTTCTTTAAAAAAACAAAAACACAAACACAAAAAGCCTGAGCATTTGTGGGAACTAAGTCGTGGCGAGTGTGGCAGGTGAGGATGCGCAGACCCGTGACCCCTCCTCTGCCCTGCTGCCCCCCTTCCTCCTGGCTAGGCTGAGTCTGGAAACCATTTCCCTTCATTGCCTTGGCAGCTTTCCAGCCCTCCTGTGCTAATTTCCCTGAAGCAAGTGGAGGTCATTCAAGTCCAGGAGTGCCTTGCTCTTTAGGTACGATTTAGGTTGGAATCTCTTGCCTTTTCTGAAGAACCGTTGCTGTCTGTGCCTCTGCCCACACCTCCTGCCTCCCCAAAGGAAAGAAAAAACCAGACATTAAAAGTGAGGCTCAGCCAGCAGGGATTTATAGTCAAAGTTGTTCCATGCATGTCCATTATGCTTACCTTACAATTTTACAACACAGAGTATGTATTTCACCCTGTATGCCCTTGTCTGGAAAATGAAGGTAATTATATCTCATGCCATCATGATTTGAACTCAAAGCAGCAATGTAAAACAAAGCCACACACCAAAGAACTAGGTTTTCCAGGATTATATCTCCCCATAATACATAAAGTATCCTCAGAGGAGTTTTGTAAAATTATAATACATCGGCTTTTAGGTCTACCAGTTGTCCATAATAGAGGGTTGGCCAGGAGTGTCCAGGAGTGGGACGAAGGCCACAGCTGAAGGAAGCATATTCTCTGATCCCAGACAGCCCCTCTGATGGGCCTTTGTGCTGTGAGGGCCTGAGCCACAGAAGTACACAGCCATCACCAGCGCCAACTGGGCCAGGGCCCGGCTGTGCTGGCCTGCCAGCAGCCCGGGCAGCCCTCCAGGCAGCAGGACAAAGGGGCGCTGCGGTCCTCAGTGGCACAGTCAGGGTGGCAGGGATAACAGCCCCTTGTCGTCACGGGGTGGTGACATTGGCATGAGCCACCCTCACAGCTGGACCGTCCTGGCGCTTGTCTTGGGCTGTGGAGCGAGCCAGCCCAGCTGTACTGAAATACTCATTCTTTTCTCCTTTCTTGTTCCCCTTTCAACAAGCAAACAAACAAAACGGTTCTTTTGTGGCTCACGCCATGTGCAGAACCTTTCTCTGCCGCGGGAAGATGGGTGTGCTTATTTGTGGCAGAGCTCTGTACCTGCACCTTACTTTGTATGGAGAGGGGAATTGGTATTTGTGTTTTGCAGCCTCTAGGACGGAGCTCTTCCTTGCTTGTGGGGTTGCACATTTTGGATGGGGCCTTGGAGGTAAGGAGTTCATGTTGATATTTGAATGAAGAATTCCATCAGCGTTGATGAAACCTGGCTCTGAAGACTGTGACGATGTCTCATGCGACATTAAACACAAGCCAGGCTGCTGTTCCATGGCACGCCATTCATTCGTTCATTCAGTCCAACAAGCCTGGGCCATGAATTTCCTCTGGGACCTGCATCATCTCATTGTGGGGACAGAGAAATACTCCCTCCCAGCCCCTGCTTCTGGGGGTGTGGTGTCTGGTAGAGAGGGCAGGTGTCTAAGATGGTGACAGTTACATCCACTTGGTGGGATGTGATGACAAGACTAACGGGCATCAGGCGAGGCCCCCGTCAGTGTCAGGGAGATAACAGGGGAAAGAGCACTGAACCAGGACAGTAAACTGTCCCTTGGCTCCTGTTCCTGTCTCTGGAAGGACAGTCTGTCCTGCAGGGGAAGCCGACACCCATCTCTGCTCAGCACAACAGGTACAGATTTCCTTCTATTTTCAATAAAGAGTACACCTTATATTAAATGACAACAAGTGTCTCTTAGCCCAATGGAAATAATTGATGTAGTGCTATACTATGACTTTATGACTTTACACTATCCTTGACACAATGATTCTCCCCCCAGCCCCCAGAAAGAGAGGATTTAAATATATATAGGTTTACTTACAAACATCTGCCCAAAGGGATATGAGAATAGCGTGGAAAGTGGAAAACAATTTAGACTTGTTGAACGTCTGCTCTGTCCTGAATACTGTGCTAGAAATTCAATGGATTCAGTGTCCCTGTGAGGAGGGTGTCCTGCTGAGCTGATGGGAAGGCAAAGCCCAGCCTGGTGCAGCCTGGCCTGGAGTCCCACAGCGTGTACGGGAGAGCCCAGAACCGAGCCGCGCCTGGCCCAAGGGGGAAGCAGCCCTGCCAGTGCACGCAGGCTTGTTCCTGTGTCACTGACCTCATCCTCATCATAGGTTGCTCTCGTTTGTCTTGGTCAATATTAATCGTTTCCCCCCGGACACCCAGCCTCACTAGTTTAGCTACAATGTGCATATGCTTTTGTGGGTCTCCTAAGTGTCCAGGAACGCTGCGAAGAAAGACAAATACACGCATGCAGGAAAGAAAAATAAGTACCTTGCATCTTTCTAATCTAATGGTGTCTGGATTGCTTAAGATTCCTAGAGTAGCAAGACTGAAGGCAGAGATGAGGGGCTTGTTGACCTGGGAGCTATAGCTAATGCTGCTCAGCTTCAGCTCCTGAGACCTGGACCCGTGCTGTGTGGGGCCTGCCTGCAGACGTGCTGTCATCAGCCCTCACCGCAGCAGCCCTCAGGAGTACCACTTTTGCAGAAGACCCAGGTGCCTAAGTAAAAATAAACACCCTCAAGTTGTTTGAGGCTCTTAAAAACATTTTCTCAACACTGAACTTCTCTGAAGATCAAGACTATTAGCACCAAACTAAGAGTTCTCTCTTGACTGCGTTTCTCTTTTCCCTGAATGCAAATGAGCTTCCCCTGCTGCTTTCCATTCATCTGACAGGACATAATTTTGACGTTGGTAAGACAGAGAAAGTTCCCTTTTGAAAACTGAGCTGTAAGAACATTTTTGTCAAAAAGTTAGATTATTTGCTCATTTTAAAAATAGTGTAAGACAGTGATAATGGTGTCATCATTTAAACTCTAGCCTGTAAACTCTAGTTTGGAAATGTCTTGGCTTATTGGAAATAATGTAAGTATTAACACTGGATTTGCTGTTACAGTGGGTGTCGCTGTTAGGAATTATGAGTCATGGACATCTGGTTATCGTGCCTTCAACCCCTAAGCAGTTATTCCCTCACATTAGAAACAAGTTTGATAGGGGAGGGACGGTGGGAGGTGGGGAGCTGGGGAGAGATAGCAAGGGGAGAGATGCCAGATGTAGGTGATGGGGAGGAAGGCAGCAAATCACTCTGCCACGTGTGTACCTATGCAACAATCTTGCATGTTCTTCACATGTACCCCAAAACCTAAAATGCAATAAAATAAATAAATGGGAAAAAAAATAGCAAAAACACAGAATCAACCTAGATGTCCATCCGTGGTAGACTGGATAAAGAAAATGTACATATACACCGTGGAATACTATGCAGCCATAAAAAAGAATGAGATCATGCCCATTGCAGGAACACAGATGAAGCTGGAATCCTTTAGCCTTAGCAAACTAATGCAGGAGGAGAAAAACAAATACTACCTGTTCTCACTTATAAGTGGAAGCCAAATGACAAGAGCACATGGACACAAAAAGGGGAACAACAGACTCTGGGGCCTACTTCAGGGTGGAGGGTGGGAGAAGGGAGAGAAGCAGAAAAAAATAACTATTGAGTACTAATTTTAGTACCTGGGTGATGAAATAGTCTGTATACCAAACCCCTGTGACATGAGTTTACCTATATAACAAACCTGCACATGTACCCCTGAACCTAAAATTTTAAAAATTAAATAAAACTTCAAGGTTTTAGCTTAAAAAAAAAAAAAAGAAAGAAACAAGTTTGGCCGGGCACTGTGTAATCCCAGTACTTTGGGAGGCTGAGGCAGGTAGATCACCTGAGGTCAGGAGTTTGAGATGAGTCTGGTCAAAATGGCAAAACCCCATCTCTTCTAAAAATGCAAAAATTAGCCAGGTGTGGTGGCATGCCTATAATCCCAGCTATTTGGGAGGCTGAGGCAGGAGAATCGCTTGAACCTGGGAGGCGGAGGTTGTGTCACTGTACTCCAGCCTGGGTGACAGTGAGACTCTGTCTCAAAAAAAAAAAACAGAAAGAAGTTTGCAGAAGGCAGCTTGGGGCTGGTATAGCGGCCCCAGGAAGTCCTCAAGGATCCAGGTTATTTCTCTCAGCTCCACACTCCCAGCACTTAGTGTCCAACTTTGAGGCTGTTTCGTGGTCTAGAACGGCTGCTGGAACTCCAGCTAGGATACTAACACTGCAGCCTGGACCATGGACAAAGAACGGAAGTCCAAAATGATACATGCCTCCTTCCTTTAAAGACCCTTCCCAGGAGTCCCACACAGCGCTTCTGCCACTGTCTCCTGGCCAGAACCTTACCGTGTGGCCGTACCAGCTGCAGGAGACACTGGGCAAGGTCCCAGTCTTGCTAAGGACAAAGGGGAAGGTGGAATAAAAGCGAGTGTGCTTCGTGCCCCACATCAGGACCTGTGGCCTTCGTTATGATTTAGGGTCTGTGTATCCCAGTAGACAGAGCCCGTGGTTAGAGGCTAGTTGAGTGAGGTTTCAGGTCTTCCTGCCTCTTACCTTATCTAGTTATTTAAATTTATAATATAGCCAAGCATGCGTCTATCCAGGAAGCGTGTTCACGTCTAGTCAGCATGGTCGTCATGAAGAGCTCAGGGAAAGGCCCTCGTACCCCGCCTTCACCAGTCCCCCGGCCATGAAGGATGTTAGCTCCTCTCACCTGCAGCCACTACCCAACGTGATGTTTGTGGGCACTCCATGCATAAACATTTAATGAATGAGTTGATTTTAGTGGATTACATGAGCAAATACATAATTTTGGAAAAAAATGATTATTAGAAGCTAAGAGAAGTTGTGACACTAATCCAATATGAGATGCTTGTTTCAGATGATGTCATACTTTCGTAGCAGACACAAGAGAAGTGCCCTTTGCCTTCCTCCGTGCTGCTGGGGCTTTCCCCACATGCTGCCTCAGAAGCTTCTTTCCCACGATTGGACCTTCCAGAGCCACCCCATCCTGCAGGTTCAGGGGCTCAGATTAAGAACTGAACTGTTAGCTCCGTACTAGCCCTGTGCTATCTGGGGAATAAAACACTGTCTGTACTCTTGTCTCTATAGAAAAGCTGCTTTCAGTTGCAAGATAAGCCGATTAGAAATGAATTTTGGGAACCAAACTAATTCATAAGTTGGATGTTGCTTGTCTTCACTTTACTTTAAAATGAGGTGCTTTTATGTGTCTTTCAAGGAAGAAAATATTCTCCAAAATTCTGTAGTGCTAATGACTTGCATACTTTGGGCTAATTTCCCTTTTGATAGAAACGAATGATTGCACCAACAACTTGAATTGTATTAAATTTCCCTTGGGGCAGATCACAGTGGTTCACACCTATGATTTCAGCACTTTGGGAGGCCGAGGTGGGTGGATCACTTGAGGTCAGGAGTTTGATACCAGCCTAGCCAACACAGGGAAACCCAGTCTCTACTGAAAACACAAACTTGAGCCGGGCATGGTGGCGGCGCTTGTAATTCCAGCTACTCGGGAGGCTGAGGCAGGAGAATCGCTTGAACCCAAGAGGTGGAGGTTGCAGTGAGACAAGACAGTGCCACTGCACTCCAGCCTGGGTGACAAAGTGAGACTCCATTTCAAAAAATAAACAAATGAAAAATAAAAAATAAATTTCCCTTGCAAGAATAAGATGCTATTTATATTTATTTATTTGTTTTATACGTATGGATGAGGGAGGCAAAACAGCTGATCCCCATCAAAATTAAGCTGCTGGGCTTAACAGTTAAAGTGTTTTGGAGGAAGGGATTGTATTTTATTTTGCAGGTGGTTTTTCTTCTTTTTGACAAAATCATTAGGCCTTTGAAGGACATTTTCGATTTAAGTGAAGCAAAGATAAAAGGTGGTGATAGAAGGTGACATTTTTACTTGCTCCTACCACTCATGTGTCAGGCAAGGAAGAATGACAGACGTGACTACCTAGGAAGGTCTGCACTGGAGCAGGCGGGGGGCCTCATCTGTGCTCAGGTCAGCCCTTCTGTGGGTAGTGGTCTTCTCAAGATGCCACTGCGTGGCTCGGGGCTCTGTGACCTTGTCCTGCAGTTCGTTGCCTAGACTACCAGCAAGCAGGAGCCCAGACGCCGGTCCACACAGGCAGTCATCAGGGCCAGAGGAGTGGCAAAGACTCCAACGAGCATTGAGGTGTCCACAGCACCTAAGGCTTCGGGGCGCTTCTGGCCCATTCTGCACAAAGCAGAAATCTGCCAGCTGGAAGCAGCATGGTGTCAGCCAGGCACCTCCTTAATGAGGCTCCTAATGAGTGGGGAGATGCTTCTAATAGTCACAGCTCCTGCTGCATGGAAAGGGCATGCTCTTGATTTTGTACCTGGAGAAGGAAATGAGGAGCCCCAGTTCACTGGGAGATCCAGCAGGAGCCTCACTCTGGAGCCCCGTAGTCTCCTGTGCCAGGGCGAGCTCCACCTTGGTGACAGAAGGTACAGTCCTCTGGCTGCCCTGTTCTCTTTTTTCTTTTCTTTTTGTTTTTTTTCTTTTCTTTTCTCTTCCTTCCTTTCCTTCCCTTCCTTCTCTTCCCTTCCTCCCTTCCTCACTCCCTCCCTTCCTCCCTTCCTTTCCTTCCCTCTCCCCCCTTCCTTTCATTTCTTTTTGGAGACAGAGTCTCACTCTGTCACCCAGCCTAGAGTGCAATGGTATGATCACAGCTCACTATAGCCGCAAACTCCTGGGATTAAGCGATCTTTCTGCTTCATCTTCTCCAGTAGCTGGGACTACAGGTGCCTGCCACCATATCTGGCTAATTTTTAAATGTTTTGGTGGGGATGGGGACTTGTATGTTACCCAGGCTGGCCTTAAACTCCTAGCCTCAAGCAATCCTCCCACCTCAACCTCCTGGAGTGTTGGGATTATAGACACGAGCCACCATACCTGGCATGCCCTTTCTAAGTGTGGAGTTCATGAATGTGTCCACTTTCCTCACACTCCCATATGCCTGGCCAGTCAGATTCTCATCAAAAATTAGAAAAGCAAATGTTTCCATTTGCAAATGTATAAGTGTGCTGTCTATGATCACTGGAGCTCCGACTCAGCCCCTGTGGTCAGAAGCTGGGAACCATTAAGTTCAGCGCAACCACCAGTAGCTCCTGGTCCCTCCAAGAACCTTATGTAAAGCATGTGAAGTTGGTCACAGCCCATCGCCCTGTTTCTGCCATCTCCATCCATAGCCCCTGGTTATTACTAAGGAGGAAGCACTCTTCCATGCCACACTACTGCCTCTGATAACCCATGGGCCTCTGATAACCCATGGGCCTCTGATAACCTGGACTCATTCCCAGGAGGATCAGAGAAAACATGTTCTCCCAAGCTCATGGTTGATGGCGTTGGGTAGTTTGCCTGATACAATGCATGTGCCAGTGTTGCTTTGGATTCTGAAAAATGATATAGAGCAATTATTCATACACTGTCGTTAATTAATCATTGCTAACCTACATGAAGAGTATTCGGGATTCATTCTTTAGACCACCCAGCATTTTAACTGTACAGTAAATCCCAACTTAACATTGTCAATATGTGATTAGAAACTGTAATTGTAAGTGAAATGACCTGTGACAAAATCAAAAATAAAATAAAAAAAAAAGTTGAAGGAAACAGCTTTATCCGAGGACTTGCTGTATGCCATTTCACTTACAGTTGCAGTTCGGAAGAACCTATAGGCAGCATTAAGTGAGGACGTACAGCATTGGGGGTCATGAAATGGGTTTAAGTTTATACTGCTGTCGTGATGGTTTTCAATTAACAAAAGAAGCAAGCCTGCTACTGAGCCACCCTTGGCCCCTTTCGCAGCCGGCTGTCCTTCTGTGATTGTTGTGAATGTGAACATGAATGTCCCTGCTCCAGAGTCAGTGTCGGAGTGCAGGTTATAGCCTGGGCTTGGAGTGGAAGGAGGCTCTGGTTTAGTAAACAAAGAGAATCCTTTGGCCTTTTTACTCATTTTTGTGTTTGCCTTAGAAGATTTAGGCATTCTTCAGTTCTTGTCAAGAGGGTTCCGAAATCTTTTATTTGGCTTCGATGTATATTGACTAAGAAACCACAAAAGGAAAGCAGGTAAGGGAAGAGTCAGCAGGAGGAGAGATTTGCTTCCAGTTGTCTTCCGATTCCCATCATGCTTCTGCGTAACACTTCTCAATACCCAGAGATCACCATTTTTTAGTTAAATTGGGGCTTCTGAATCCTAGCAACCAGCAGGTGTTTTGGGGGTAGCTTCTTGACCATTCTTTCATCCAAAAGTGATCATTTTTACGTGGACCCCTCATAGAGTAGGAATTTTTTGGCAGTGCACACCTGTAGCAAAAGTTATAGCTAAAGCACATGCCCTGTCCTGTCCCGACAGCAGCAGCACAGAGGACACAGAATGGGCAGGCAAGACTGCCACAGATGCTAGTGAGGCCAGGACGCGTGTAATGGCTTTTGCACGCCTGCTCTGTGGGGCTGGAGGTATCCCCTCCTGTGCTGTGTGGGTGTTATTAGATGTTGAAAAGCTGCAGTGTTCATCTGGGAAGGAGTTACTGCTTTGAAAAGTTTGCTCTTATTTTATTTTATTTTATTTTATTTTATTTTATTTTATTTTTGAGACAGAGTCTCACTCTGTTGCCCAGGCTGGAGTGCAGTGGCATGATCTCGATTCACTGCAACCTCCCCCTCCTGGGTTCAAGTGATTCTCCTGTCTCAGCCTCTTGAGTAGCTAGGATTACAGATAGCTGCCACCATGCCCTGCTAATCTTTATATTTTTAGTAGAAATGGGGTTTTGCCATATAGGCCAGGCTGGTCTCAAACTCCTGGCCTCAGGTGATCCGCCCACCTTGGCCTCCCAAAGTGCTGGGATTACAGGTGTGAGCCACTGGCTGCTCTCCTTTAAAGAGAAAGTTTGTACTCCTTGGTTCTCCTATACAGTTTGTCTTAAATTTTCTTTAGAAATCTAGAAGTATGCTGGGCTCACATTACAGGTGACGGGAATAGGCTGACAAAACACACACTGTGCATAAGCAAACAAGCATTGGACTAGAATTCATTTGCTGTCAGATTTGGGGTCAGTGATAGGATTTTGGTAGAATTATAATCAGAGAAGCAAACTCAGAGAACGATCTGGGCAAAGAGACTGATGTCGGATTTAAGTTCAGATCTGTAGCCCCTTCTCAGGTAGTGAAGCCGAGACCACAGACTTAGATCCTGGAGAGGGAATAGAAACCAGACATTCTGCAGGAGATACGCTCCTTTTCTTGTTCCCGTCTCCATGTTTCCTGGACAGGAACTTCATGAAGGACAGCTACATTTTTTCAGGGCTGATATCTCTCACCAGAGTGAGACTTGTGAGCTTTATGCATAGCCATGGATACAGAAGTCTTGGGCTGAAGACACTGAGGTGCGTGGGTATACTGACCACCATGGGGAAGGCTCTAACTCTTGGTTATTCCACTTGCTCACTGCTCTTCTTTGATCAATGAGAAAGTGGCAGGGTGACCAGATTTGCAAAAGCACATCTCACTATTATCAAATTTGATAATGGCTGTTCCACTGTCTGCTGTTATTACTTGTGTGTGTGTGTTTGGGTGGGGGGGGGTGGTATTAGAAAGCCTTTTAAGAAAAAAGCAGAATGTGCTGGGCGACAGCTCCTGGGGAAGCCAGCTGTGGCAGCACTTCCGTGCTGGCCCTGGGCCTGGGAGAGCAGCCTCTCTCTGTCCACAGCTTGCCATCCAGACCCCTGTTTAGATCCTCAGCACTTGGTGGTTCATCCACCTGTACATCTTCCTCACCATGGCACCAGCTCCTTGAGAGCAGGAACTATGTCCTGTTCATCTTTGTACCCTTAGCACCTGGTATCTGAGGACTCCAGAAACCTCGACCGTACAATGTGCTGCAGAACCATGGCGGATGTGTCTCCCTGGCACCTCTGTCTCAGGGTTCACTTTCCTCACTGCCCGAGAGCCCCCGACCTTGACACTCATGGAGCCCTGGCATTGAGCATGAGCACTTCACACCCCACTTCTCTCGATTGGCCCTCCGAAATGCCCCAATTTAGGAGGGGTGCCACACTGTGGAGGGTACTTTCAGGACCATCTTACAAATTATTGGGAAGTGTTAGAAACAAAGAGCTTCCTGCTTCTCTTGAACACGGTTCTACCATGTTCCAAACTGTAGCCAAAAGGAAAATAAATCAGAGCTTGAAACTAGCCTTTCCGATGGGAATATCTATCTGGGACACCCCTCCCTTCTTGCCTCTTGCCCCTCTACGTCTCTTCCTTATACCACAGGCTGTTTGGGAAGGAGGAGAGGATATGTCATCTAGCTTTTTTTCCTTCCCTAGCTGCGTCACTGATAATATTTAAAAATAAATGAACAAACAAAAAACTAAAAAACCTTCCAGAAATATGAAGAAAAGGGTTTCTTTGCTGTTGTTATTTTTTGTTTTAATTTTTACTTCTGTAGGTTTTTGGGGAACAGGTGGTGGTATTTGGTTATATGAGAAAGTTCTTTAGTGGTGATTTGTGAGATTTTGGTGCATCCATTACCCAAGCAGTGTACACTGCATGCAATGTGTAGTCTTTTATCCCTGGCTCACCTCCCTTCGTTTCCCCTGAGTCCCTAAAGTCCATTGTGTCATTCTTATGCCTTCGCATCTTCATAGCTTAGCTCCCATTTGTGAGTGAGAATATATGATGTTTGATTTTTCCATTCCTGAGTTACTAAGTCAAGTACCTTAAAGGATAATAGTCTCCAGTTCCATCTAGGTTGCTGCAAATGTCATTAATTTGTTCTTTTTTATGGCTGAGTAGTATTCTGTCATGTATATATACCACAATTTCTTTATCCACTCATTGATTGATGGGCATTTGGGCTGGTTCCATATCTTTGCAATTGCAAATTGTGCTGCTATAAACATGCCTGTACAAGTATCTGTTTCCTATAATGACTTCGTTTCCTCTGGGTAGATACCCAGTAGTGGGATTGCTGGATCAAATGGTAGTTCTTTCTACTATTATTTCTTTAAGGAATTTCCACACTGTTTTCCATAGTGGCTATACTAGTTTACATTCCCACCAGCAGCATACAAGTGTTCCCTTTTCACCACATCCATGCCAACATCTATTATTTTTTGAATTTTTGATTATGGCCATTCTTGCAGGAGTAAGGTGGTATTGCATTGTGGTTTTAATTTGCATTTCCCTGATCATTAGTGAGGTTGGGGATTTTTTTGTATATGTTTGTTGGCCACTTGTATATCTTCTTTTGAGAATTGTCTATTTATGTTCTTAGCCCAGTTTTTGATGGGACTGGTTGTTATTTTTTCTCACTGATTTGTTTGAGTTCCTTGTAGATTCTGGATATTAGTCCTTTGTCAGATGTATAGATTGTGAAGATTTTTCTCCCACTCTATGGTTTGTGCATTTACCCTGCTGACTGTTCCTTTTGCTGTGCAGAAGCTTTTTATGAAGCAAGTCTTTGGGGAGGATATTTTGTCTCATAAAAGTTATTACAAGCATCAAGAGAGTGGAGACCTCTTCTAGTTTCTTGCCTAGCTTAAAGCCATGTAGTGCTTGCCAGCTCACATGGTGATTTTTCTGACTTCCAACACTTTGATTGGGATTTACCATTTTATTAAATAAGCTTAGGAGCTGGAGGCTCCTAAATGTCTGGGGTCAGTTCAGTCAACCCCCGGTTCTCTTTGCACTTCACAGAATGTGGATTGTCTCTCTTTCACGGGCTCTGCTAGGCTCTCTGAGCTCCGAACCTTCAGATGTCTCAGGTGAGACCACAGATAGTCATGGTAAGTGCAGTTGTCCTTCACAGCAGTAGTAGGGGGATGTCTGAGGGTGCAGAAGGTGGAGTGTTAGGTGAGGGTTGGCAACAGTGTGGCATGGAATCTCAGGAGGGCCAGGGGTGTCCGTGAGCTCTGCTCAGAGAAACTGCCAGCTGGGCAGATGAGAGGACCTGGCTTTGAAGGAAGTTACGACATTAAGCAAAACAATACATTGTTTTCTGTGGAAAGGAATCCTTAACATAAGTTTTTGAAAATATTATTGGTGTCTTGGCCCAACACTTAAAAAGTGAAGTCCACAGTGTTTAACTTCCTGGTGATGTTTTTGTTTTGCTTTGTGGTTTAGCAATTTTTTTTAAACTATCTGAATTTTCATGAGGCTAGTTTTGTATTTCTGCAAGTTTCAGCCCGTGTGATTTGAAGCAGATGTGATAGTCCATAATGGGAAAATAAACTCTTGGGCGTGCTGTTCCTTGCCTGCATGGACTGGAAAGAAACTTGATTACTTTGGGAAATGAGACTAATATTTCAGGGGTTGTGTAATGGGCAAAAAAGGACATGTTCAGCAGCCTCTGAGAACTGAGAGAACACTGCAGCTGCAGTCCTGAGAGTCTTCAAGAGCGGCTGTGTTGAGATGGGTTTGCTGGCTGCTGGGGAACATGCCTTTGCTCAGCCGAGGCCGCCTTTTCACCGTGGTGATGTTAGAAATGTGGGCAGAGTGAGTTACGACTCAATCTACTGTAATTAGAAAAAAGAGCAGCCTCTGAGAAAAGTCCTCAGAGAAAACTTAAGAAATGGAGATGTTCTTATCCTCAGAAAACTAAAATGGGAAGTCATTCTTGGCAATAGTGAGAGGAAAGCAAAAGCGAAGGGAGAAGGGAGCTCTGTGTGCGGCGTCTCTAGCATTGCACAGTCCTCTTTAATGAATAAATGGAACCTTAATAAGGAAAACTACTGGCTACATTATCAGTTGCAAATTGATTTGCTGTAGGCAAATTCTAATATAATTTGGCTATGGGAGGCATACCTCTTAAGAAAACAAAATCAGGTTGCCTGAAAGTGGACTCTTGCTTTCCAGGTGAAAAAGGCACTGGGAACATCACAGAGCTTCATCCTGAAATGTTTCCTGACTCTGGAATCATGGATGGGCTTTTCTCTTGCTATATCTAAAACTTAGCTCTGATTATTATCTTTAAAGAGAGGCTGTGCTTACTTTCCTCACCCAAATGAGGCTGAGAGTGGCTATGAGGAAGGGAGGCCAGTGCCTCCTACTTCTTTTTGGTGGGGCGAGCCAGGGAGGGAAAATCCATCTCTAAAAACCAGAGGTTCTTAACCTTTGAGAATCCGAAGCAGGCCAGAGACTTTCATCCCAAAACAATGCACGTATACCAAGTCTCATGTGTAGTTACGGGGTTTGCAGACCGCTGAAGCCCATCTTTGGGTCTCAGTTAAAAGCATCTGCTACAAACTCAGTACGTGTTTTTCCCCTCGTAAATAATCAGTTGTGTCATCTGTCTAATGAATTACCACTTTACTACTTTATTTTCTAATTTTAACTGTTATTTATATTCCTCTGGAACCCCTTGAAATTTTCCTTAAAGCTAGAGTGACTAATCTGGGTCCCTCCTTGTCTCAGGAGATGACAATGGTCTCCCACTCCCACCTGTGCCCTCCCTGGCCAGCACATCATCATTGTTGTCAGAGCCACCTTCTTTTTTTTGAGACAGAGTTTCGCTCTTGTTACCCAGGCTGGAGTGCAATGGCGCGATCTTGGCTCACCGCAACCTCTGCCTCCTGGGTTCAAGCAATTCTGCCTCAGCCTCCCGAGTAGCTGGGACTACAGGCACGCGCCACCATGCTGGGCTAATTTTTTGTATGTTTAGTAGAGACGGGGTTTCACCATGTTGACCAGGGGTCTCGATCTCTGGACCTGGTGATCCACCCGCCTCGGCCTCCCAAAGTGCTGGGATTATAGGCGTGAGCAGAACCACATTTTTAACTGTCCTCCTCCAAGCAGTGTTTGCCAAGCATGGTGCTAGGTGCCAGAGAATGAGCTAGAGGACAGGAAAGAAGAAACGCATAGAAGCATTAACCTTCAGCAGAAGAAGGCACAGTGCTTACTTGGGAGACATGACGATGGTGATCTTATAGAGCCTGTGGCAGGCCCTGCAGATCGTGCACACAGCCGAATAAGATGCTGGTGCTGGCTTCTCAGCGAACTGTAATATATTTGGCTTGGAGCAACTTTTGTTTTTTGCTAGGATAAAAAACAACCTGAAACTTAGGATACATACAAGAGGTAAAAATAGAAACCATGAAAGTACAGTGGCCCATTTAAAAGTTGTCCAGGCCTTTTTTTTTTTTTTGAGTCAGATATGGTAGAACCCAGACCACTATGAGTTAATAACATAATGCTATTTGTATAAAATGATATTGCTGATTTATAAGTGTGGGAAATATCTAAAAAGTATACCTACAAAAGAAGTAATTATTGAGTTATAGTCATTTGATATAGTTATTATCAAATAATGATCAAGTTATCAGCCTCTGATTTTTATATGTAGTCATCTGTGACACATGGAAAATGTGTAAATGGGCCTGTCCCTTTTTAGTAGGAATTGACTTCCTCCTACTTTCTGAGCCAAAGCTCTCCAGTCTCCACTGAGCCAGGGGACTTCTTTCTGCACTGATGACCAGTAAGGGAAGAGTATTCCTTGTCCCTGTGTGGTAGCTGAAGGGCATTCTCTTGGCTGGTGATTGCCATGGATGGGAAATGCCAACGTAGTGAAAGTCTTCGTGGGATCATAGTGAATTTCAGGTTTCAACTGGTGGAGACATATCATTGGACTGCAAAGTCACCAAAGTCCCCAAAGATTATATATAAATAGCATTGAAATGCCACCTTTGCCTATCACAAGAATGTATGCAATAAAGACACTGTTGCAAGTTATACTGGACACCACCCTGCCTTTTGCCGTATTCTTTCTCCTGTGGAAAAATTAGTGCCCAGTTCTGAGTAGCCAGCTTCCATCTGAACTTTTGAAATGCAATCTGTCATGCGTCTCCTGGGGGCCATAGACTTGCTCCTTTGCAGGTCTCTTTTCAGCAGGGCTGCTCTCTGATGCTGTGAGAGCAAGGGCCCCTGAGTCTCCCTTCTAGGGCCCCTAGTCACACTCCCTTCCTTCCTTCCTCTAGTTCAATGCGTGTCAGCCATAAATGAATCTGCATTATTAATGCAGTGCTTTTCTCACGGTCCGTGCTCATCAATTTCGCATTTCCACTGACACTTCTCCTCAGGATGACTTCAGGGCTCCAGGCTGCTCTCCTTGCTCCTGCTTTCTGCATTTTATTCTGCGCCTCGTGCATAGTGTGCATAGTCCCTGCTCAAAGCCTTCAGCGGCTTTTCCCTGTGGACAGGATGGAGCACCAGGTCCTGGCCTTCCCTGATGCTCTGGAAAGCCTGCCTGGATCTAAGCACAGCTGTAGTCACCCCACCTTGGCTTGTGACCCCACCTCAGCTTTCTTGTGACCTTTGTGTCATCTCGAATCCTCTGGCTTTTCTAAACAACTCCCTGGGCTCTCTGTGCCTGTTGGGTGACAGCACTGTCCCTACAGCCAGAGGATGGACCCCAGAGTGTCAGGGATGCATCAGGCTGCTCGGTTCTCCTGATGCTTGGTGAGTGTTTGCTGCTGCTGGGAGGGTGTTCTTGGGATAAGCTTGAATGGCAATGAGAACATCCCACCTCAGCCATCTGCAGGACTCTTCTGGAATGTGTGGGCCATGGTGCTGGGGCCACTGCTGACAGAGGTGCAGGGTGTCCATCCTGGTCCCCGGACTTCTCGGGGGACTGACCAGCAGTCACTTCCTTTCCTGGGTGACTTGGCCATGCCCTTGTCCAGAGGCAGAGCTCCAGACTTCCTAATAGCTACAGGTCTAGGCATCTGCATTTTCCTGGTTGTCTTTGAACAAAGACAACCAAAGACCATCAAGCTGTCTTTGAACTGCAGCTCCCTTTCTAAGCAAGCCTCTGGCAAAGAGAAAAGCAGCATCGCTTAACTATTATAAGTTTGCTCTTTTATAAATGCTCTTCACTGTTTGGTTTTGAAATTGAATAATTGCCAGGTTGCTGGTTGGTAGATACCTGGTTTGTGTTCTGTATACAGATTGAGTGTCCTGTATCCAAAATGCTTGGGACCAGAAGTGTTTTGGATTTTGGATCTTTTGCAGATTTTGGAATATTTGCATATATAGGATGAGATATCTTGGGGTTGGGGGCCCAAGCCTAAACACAAAATTCATTTATGTTTCGTATGTATGTTATACACATGGCCTGAAGGTAATTTTATACAATGCATGGTAATTGTGTGCATGAAACAAAACTTGGGCTGCATTTTGATGTGACTGGCACAGGAGGTCAGATGTGGAATATTCCACTTGTCGGTGTCTTGTCGGCTCTCAAGAAGTTTCGGATTTTAGAGCATCTCAGATGTTAGATTTTCAGATTAGGTATGCTCAACCCCTAATACATTTGTGCTGGTTGTTCTTTTTCTTATCCTGCAGCCTATATAGAGGCCTGTCTCTCATTTTCTGTCTCTACTGAACTGTCTTGAGACAGTCTAGCATATTCAAACAGCCGAGCTGTTGCATTCTGTCTTCCCTGGGTAGACTCTCCTAAATTCTTTGGAGCCTTCTTTTTGGGAACATGAAAAAGGGACTCATGCAGTTATAAAAAGAAACTCGAGATCATCCAGCTATGAAATTGCATCTTAGCATTAGCTTCTGTTTTGTCTACCATTCATTTTCTATTCATCCTTGCCTAAAGTTTGTCCAGCAATTTGAACCTAGTAATTTTAGTTCTGTGGTTTCTATTGGCTCCTAAACCATTACCAGTGGTTAAAAATACAAATTGCAAGCCTGTCTTGGTGGGCATGTGTGCAGACAGAGCTGAAGACTTTCAGCAGAGCTGAAGACTTTCGGCACTGCTGGATCTCAGAACCCTGAGCTGAGCAGCCATGCCTACCGGCACCCTGTGTGGGTGGATGCATGTTCTTGTGTGTGTGCCTGTGTACTGTACACTCATGTACAGAGGTGTATGCACACGTGTGTGCATGTATGTTCGTGTGTGCATGTCTGTGTGGTAAGGAGCAGCAGGGAGTGGACTGCAGCATTTGATGTTCTACCTCCTGCCCGTCCCTAACAAGCATGCATGCATCTTTCTGTGATTTATTCCACACTGAGGATCTGTGAAAGGAGCATGGCCTTGGGAGTATTATAAATCTGGATTGGAGTCAGCCACTAGCTCTCAGGCATCTGTAGTCAAGTGACATTACCCCACCCAGCGTCAATATTTTCTACAAAAATGGGCATAGTGCCAAAAATGAGGGGAAAAAAACAAAAAAACTTAAAGCAGTCACCACAGTGCCTGGCACAGAAGCACTCAGCAATGGCCAGTTTTCTTTGCCTTTGAATGGCCTAAAAGGGCAAGAGGTGACTGGGGAGAGAAGTTGATGAATGTGTGTGTCATCTCTGTGTGGGCACTGTGCTGGGCCCTAAGTGGGCATCCCAGGCAACAGCATGGTAGCTATGCCATCAATTAAAGAACCGCATCTAAACTGCCTGGAGTGGGATTTAGCTTTGAGAGCAGCCTGCCTTTTCCAGGCAGACACAGTTCCCTCCCAGGATTGCCATTAAGCCTGCAGCCAGGTCTGCTGGAGGAGGCTACCAAGGTGCTTGGGCGGTGTTTGCAGCACCTCTGCTCTGTCCACTTGGGTTCCTCTGAGCGGGTGGGAGGAGGCATTTGACAACCTATGGGCATCAATACCTGTGCCCACTGGACCCAGGAGAGACACAGTGTGACAGGAGGCCCACCCCCTCCTCAACCATGCCACAAGCTCTGCTCCTGGGTGGCTCACCTCCCATGTGGCTCCACTTCATCTCTACACTTAGTTATTTTTAATTTACTTTTCTAGAGATGAGGTGTCACTTTGTCACCTGGGCTAGAGTACAGTGGCACAAGAATAGCTCACTGCAGCCTTGACCTCTCAGGCTCAAGCAACCTGCCTCAGCCCCCTGAGTAGCTGGGACTATAGGCACATGCCACTGTGCTGGCTAATTTTAAAATTTTACATTTTGTAGAGGTGGGGTCTTGCTATGTTGCCCAGGCTGGTCTCCAACTCTGGCCTCAAGTGATCCTCCCACCTCAGCCTCCCAATGTGCTGGGGTTATAGGCATGAGCCTGTATACTCATCTAAATCAAACTTTTATAGGTTTCCATGCTGAAGAGCACTCTCGGTCACCTGGGCCTTTTTGATTATCTGACCTGCACTATAAGACTGTGAATTGTAGCTCTTATTTTAAAATTTATTTACTAGCCACAGTGGGCTAGTTGCTATCCAAAAAAATAGAAGCTTTTATAATATTAGTACAGAATTATATATAAACACATGTAATTTAATGTTTTAGTGTTTTTTTTTTTCTTTCTCTCAATTTTTTCTAAAACACTGTGAAATTGGTAGGGCAATATTTGTAGTCCAAGTCTACAGATGACAAGGTGAGGTGCAGAGAGGATGGCTGATGGACTCACAGACTCAGCCCTGGTGGCAACTGAGGTGGCCTCCTGCTGGCCACGTGTGTGGTGATTGCCTTTTGTTACCAAGACCTAGGGGAGGGACCTGGCCACAGCACCAGCTTTAAGATCCTTAAGATCTAGTTAGTAGTACAAGAATGCATGGGATTGGAAACTTTAAATGAGTTGTGAAAAATAAATTTTTAGAGTTCCAAAAAGAAAGAAATGAGTTTGGCCCCTGAGATATTTAGAGGAACATATTATTACCACATTTAACTGAGAAACTAAATTTTAAGAAAGACTGATATTTGCCAAAAGATATGCAGTTAGATTAAGAAGCTTGGTGGCTTGACCAGGGTGTGGATTTCATTCTTTCATTCACTAACAAGTAGTGTTGGGGTGCCCGGCCGCGCAGAAGCCAGGTTGAGTCACCAAGCCAAGGCCCTGCAGCCAGCCGTGCTGGCAGAGTCCTTCTGTTGCGTCTCTGGCTTTGCCTTTCACAGTTCTGGCATGGCTGGGCTTAATGACTGTCAGCCTCAGAGGAAAGAGAATGGAACCTGCCAGCACTTTCTATCACTCACACACTGGGGTTGCCTCGCCCTGCTCTCCCAGCTGCCTACAGGCCTGCCGTGCCCTTTCATCTCTGCAGCCTCAGCCTGGCTTCCCTTGAGGGCCACCACCGCCCTTAGCCCATCTTCCATACCCATCTCCCTGAGAGCACAGGTGAGCCTGCCCCGCCCCGCCGCAAGCCACATTGCTTCCCATCACCCTCACCCTTCGGTGCCCCCGGGGCCACAGGAGAAAGCCTGTGACCAGCGTCTGCCTCCACCTGCCTTGGTCTCTTCATTGTCGTAACGCCCTGGACTCAAATTGCTTAGAGTTGTCCCAGACACACTGTGTTCTGTCATCTCTGAGGCTCTGCTCATGACAGTCTCTCTCCCTGGAATCTTGTCCCCTCTCCCTGTCATCTGACTAATTGTTACTTATCCCTTAAGACTCAGATGAGTGGCCACCTCCTCCAGGAAGCCTTCTTCCACTCTGTCTTCCTCCCACTGCTTGGCACTTCCTCTCCTCTCCTGAACTGAGCTGTAATGATTCTGTTACAGTCCTGCCCAGCTGGCTCAGAGGAAAGAAAATGGAACTGTATCTGTTTATCTCTCTCCCCTTCCTTCCCAGACACCTCCAGCTCCTCTGAGAACAGGAGCTCATCTGTCTTGTTCCCCTCAGTGACTAGCCTGCACCTGGTGCCTAGGAAGATTTAACCAATGGAGGGATCGTAGGATAGCTCGGTGGAAGGGTGGCCGCAAAATCTGTCTTTCCTCAGACTCATTTCTTGTTAACTCTGGACAAATAATTCTATATTACCACCTCTTTTTATTGTGCTTAATTAATCCTAGGGTAAATTTAAGTTAAAAGTATGTCATGAGGAAGAAAGGGAAGTTGTCTGAAGATTATTCTGCAGTGAGAACTTTGGGTCTGTCTCCTGATACATTGTATAACCAGGATAAACCATAATTGTCCAAATCCTTAAGGGCTTTCCTTCCAAATGAAGTGATTAGCTTCCAAGGTAAACTTCCTCTTGTCCGGGCTCCAGGCTTTGTGCCGGGCCTGACAGCACTGAAGCTTTGCTGCCCATGTGGGTGATTAGGGTGTCCTTATCCTTTGGTTCCACTGCCTGGTGAAATATTAGATAACGAGGACAGAGCTTATCTTACACGCGTCTGAGCTGACAAATATGGCAGCCTTTCAGCAAAAGGCGAATGCAGACGAGGTCTCTTCCCTGGCTGGAATAAGAATGAGCCTCGTGCATGTCTGGCCCCATTGCCGATGGTCAAATGCACTCGACATGATTTCCATAGCACCGAGACAGCCTAAGTAGCTCATATCTACCTGTCTAGTCAATACATCAGCTTCACTGGGGAGAGACCAGGAGTTTGTCACTGGGGCTCATTTCTAATGCATCAGGAACAAATCTGTTACTGGCTCTCTTTATTCCGCCATGAATACTGTAAGCTGCATTAATTTATTATCTTCGGTGATAAATAACAGTGTCTTCTGGGTTCTGCTTTTTTTAAAGGGGTCTTTGCTAAGCCTTTAATATTGAGGTGAAGAGAGAGGAGAAGAAATGGATTATGCCTGACCGTGGGGATTAGCAGCCTGCTCAGGTGAAGGGTGGCCACACTTATTATGCACTAATGAGCAAGCAGGGTCATTCTGATGATTAGTAATTTTGGCAACATAACTTCTGCCCCAGATTTGATTAAGCCTTCATACAGACTTCCTCTTCCAGGAGATTATCTTTTCAAAGCACATTTGGTTTCCCACTCCCCCTTTCAAGCCCATTAGGAAAATTAAAGCATTTAATTTTAGTGATGAATTTTACTGATACAGACAACTGCTTTTCCAGATTTTCTCCAAATGTAAGCACAATTGCTACATCAACCAAAATATCTCTTACTGAACACAAACTGGTGTTGTGGAGAGATTGCTGATTCCTGGTAATATATTACAGAATAATAAGCTCTATGTTGGAAAAAATATATATATTTCAATATTGAACCAAGTCAGGGGAGTAAAGTAAGTAGGGGAACTGAAAGTTAGCTAATATCTGCAAACTTACTTCCTCTTAAATGAACTTGTCCATCAAGTCTTCAGATTTCCCCTTCTTTCTTCCTTAAAGAAACAGGTAAAAAATATTCCGTGATGCACAAGCTAGCTAATGTCACACACAGCTGATGACGCAGAGTGAATGGAATGTATGGCAAACTCCTTGAAGCTAAAATTATAGCCACCTAAACTTGAAAACATACCTAGTAAAGAATAGAAACTGAGGACTAGCACAGTGGCTCACACCTGTAATCCCACACTTTGGGAAGCCAAGACAGGCAGAACACTTGAGGTCAGGAGCTCGAGACCAGCCTGCCCAGCATGGTGAAACCCCATCTCTACTAAAAATACAAAAATTAACCGGGCGTGGTGGTAAGCGCCTGTAATCTCAGCTACTCTGGAGAGTGAGGAGAGATAACTGCTTGAATCTGGAAGCCAGAGTTTGCAGTGAGTTGAGATCATGCCATGTACTTCAGCCTGAGCAACAGAGCAAGACTCCAGCTAAAAAAAAAAAAAAAAAAAGGAATAGAAACTGAGAAGGGCTCTGAGTCACAGCTACCATTTTACCTTTCCCCTGGCAACGAAGTGAAGTCAGATTATGATAGTCGCTGTGCCATTGTGAGAAGAGCTTTGGAGCCCTGGAACAGACACACACCCATATACTCCAGAATCTAACTTTAAGGCAAGTCAATCTGGATGCCTTAAAAATTAACAGGGGTCATTGAGAGGCCGAGGCGGGTGGATCACTTGAGGTCAGAAGTTCAAGACCAGCCTGGTTAACATGGCAAAATCCTGTCTCTACAAACATTAGCCAGGCATGGTGGCGCACACCTGTAGTCCCAGCTACTCAGGAGGCTGAGGTGGGAGAAACCCTTGACCCTGGGAGGCAGAGGTTGCAACCTGCCTGGGTGACAGAGAGAGACTCTGTCTCTTAAAAAAAAGGAAAAAAAATCAGGGCAATCAGTATGTGTATGCACCCCTGTAACATCACACTGTACCTACTTGCAAAGAAAAAACGGTTGGGAGTGCTAAGTCATGGAAGTCAGAGACCAAGAGAAATCAGATTGCCTTGGAAGCTGTCAATATCAAAATATTACATGTGTATTCATTTTCTTCTTGGAGGTTTCCACTCTTGAAACACCACCTCTTCCCTGGGTCACAGGGCTCTCAAACTCTTAACAAACATCAGAGTCTCCTAGAGGGCTCCATAAAACCCACTGCTGGCCCCATGTCCAGAGCTCACAGTAGATCTAAGTGGACCTGAAAATTTGCATTTCTAGCAGGTTCCCAGGTGATGCTGATGCTGCTTTTCTAGCAATCACACTTTGAGAACCACTGCCCTAGGCATTGTCTTCTGGAACTCTGTCCATGTTAGACAGCCTCACTCTCATTTATTTTGTAAACACTGAGCCCTTATCAGACACCAGGTATTGTGCTAGCAGCACGGAATCCAAGAACCACCCTGCCTTGGCCTTTTCCTGAGAGCAGCCGACCCGTCAGTATCTCTCACAGAAAGGACTCTGGTCACCCTCAGCCCACACACTGGTGAGTGGAGGACCTGCTAATTCCCAGGTCCACACTTCATTTCATAGGGTGGAATTTTCAAGACATACAGGCTTAGACAATTTCAATTATTTGCTTTTCCTTGTAGACAGACAGGCTGTTGCTCTAAGTTGCCAACAGTTTCTTTATTTTAGCCTTCTGGAGCATCCTGCATCTGGAATCCAGAAAGCCTTTAAGTATGAGTCGCACCATTTTCTTGATTCCTGTAGAGGATGTGGTGCTGACATTATTCATATATGAAAAAAAAAAAACCATTCTCACAGGAATAATTTCTTTGTCCTTCTGTCCCTTTGAGAAGCTTTATGAAAATACTGTAAAAAGACAGAATTATTTTTGCTTGAGGCTGAAACCTGATGACATTGACGCCCTAAGTGGTCTCACTGTGTGTGGGCACGGGGCCTGTGGCTTCTCTATCACCTGCTTGGTAGGGGCTTTCTTCTCCTTTTCAGCAATTTCGTTTTGAGTCTTTCTGGTCTGAATGAACCAGTGGGAGTGATAACATTTTTACACAGAGATTTATAGATAAAATAACAAATTTGAAGGCTGGGAAATGAATCTATTGATTTCTTCATTTTCTGAAAATGTTTGAAATTTTCTCTTTTTGCAGTGAAATATTACGAGTAAGTTTACAGATGGAGCTTCATTAAGGAATGTATTTTAAAATATATGATCAATATGATTCATTTTTTTTTTAATTTCAGTTTTCTCCCTTGCCCTTAGAATTTTTTTAGGGAAGTACAGTGTCTCTGGTTGTTACCTCACCACTTGAAGGTCCAGCAAGCTCTTTCTTTCCCTGTGCTACTCACCGGGTGTTTTTGTCTGCAGCTTCCATTTCTGAAAACGCTTTTTGGCCTCTGTGTTCTTAGGATTGAATTGTTCTTCTGCTATTAACACAATCCACTCACAAATAATATACACGATTACGGCTAGTTTCTTGAAACTATCTTGACCCTGTTTCAGAGGAAGTGGCTTCCCTAATCCTACAGTCAAGCAAAATTTATGTTTCATGGTGCATTCATTCAGCCATATGCTCACTTAGAAAGCTCTGCGGAATCATCCAGCACTCTGCCATCTTTTTTCTTTTCCTTTCTTTTTTTTTTTTTTTTTTTTTTTTGAGACAGGGACTCGCTCTGTCGCCCAGGCTGGAGCGCAATGGCACTGTCTTGGTTCACTGCAACCTCTGCCTCCCAGGCTCAAATGATTCTCCCACCTCAACCTCCCAAGTAGCTGGGACTACAGGGACGCACCACCATGCCCAGCTATTTTGTTTTCGGTAGAGATGGGGTTTCGCCATGTGGCCAGGCTGCTCTCGAACTCCTGGCGTCAAGTGATCCACCCACTTCAGCCTCCCCCTGAAGTGCTGAAATTACAGGAATGAGCCACCACACCCAGCCTGCCACCTTTTTTCATCTGTGGTTGATTCGTGCCCCCAACCTGTGATGGGAGAAGGCAAATGAAACAATGGTTGGATGCCACTGCAAGCTGCCTTTCCTGTGTGGGCTGTTGGTCTGTGTGAGTGGGGCCACATGGCGCACTGAATTTTACCTAGGGAAGCTTCAGCTGTTCATTTTCATTTGCAAATACTTGGTGGAGACCAGAGAGAGTCTGCAGGAGCTGCTGCTTATTTCTTAACTAGGGTTTCTGCTCCCATCACCGTGGCTTTTCTGGGAGCCTCGCTGGTGTTGTGTTGCTGGGATGACTGTGGCCTGTAACTGTGTCCTCTTATGCAGGGGTCAGTCTTGGATGAGACCCACAGCCCTGTGGCCTCAGACTCCCACCTTTCCCCCAGGCTGGGTCACTCAGGCATGGCCCTTTCTCCCAGCGTCCCCTCAGGCATGTCCCAGTTTAGTTGGCAGGGCCTGACACTCTTCAGATGGTGAAGTCAGAAAGAAAGGAAAGTCGAAAGGAGAGAAGCAGCTCAGAGAAGGGGAAAGAGGGCTTGGAAGGAAAGGGAAAGGGCTGTCGAGAGGTTATGACACCTGGGAAAGGTGAATGCAGGGAGGGAACGGAGGGGCTCAAGGAGTGACAGGCAGAGGGGGTCTCTGATCCGGGGGTGCTGGGCCTGCCCTGCAATCCAAGTCACAAAAGCCAGTGAGGAAAGACAAGGAAGGTACTGAGCGTGTGAGCTGGTGCACATGTGTGTGGGTGTGCACATGTGTGGGTGCACACGTGGGTGTGCACGTGTGCGGGTATGCATGTGTGGGATTGTGGGGGGCCGTGCATGTGTGGCTGTGCACGTGTGTGGGTGTAGATGTGTGTGGATCTTCATGTGTGTGGGTGTGTCTGTGTGCAGCTGTGCACACATGTGGGTGTGCATGTGTGTGGGTGTGCCTGTATGCGGCTGTGCACATGTGGGGGTGCCCATGTGTGCAGATTTGCATATGTGTGGGTGTGCCTGTGTGTGGCTGTGCACATGTGTGGGTGTGCCTGTGTGCAGCTGTGCATGCCTGTGGCTGTGCCTGTGTGTGGCTGTGCATGTGCATAAGTGTGCACGTGTGTGGGTGTGCCTGTGTACAGCTGTGCATGTGAGTGGGTGTGCACATGTGTGGGTGTGCCTGTGTGCGGCAGTACATCCTTGTGGATGTGCATGTGTGTGGATGTACCTGTGTGCTGCTGTGCATGTGTGTGGTTGTGCATGTATGTGTGTGCATGTGTGTGGGTTTGCCTGTGTGGGGGTGTATACGTGTGTGGGTGTGCACGTGTGTGGATGCACATGTGTCTGGGTTTGCCTGTGTGTGGCTGTGCACGTGTGTGTGTGTGTACCTGTGTGGGTGTGCACATGTGTGGATGCACGTGTGTGGATACACATGTGTGTGGGTGTGCGTGTGTGCATGGGTGTAGGGAAAGATGTGAGGAGGGGTGTGTGTATGTGAGGATGTGTGGGTATAGGTGTGTGTGCATGTGAGAGGGGATAGGTGTTTATATATGTGTATGCATGTGGGGGAGGTACGTGTGTGTGTTGATACGTGTATATGGGGTGGGAGTAAGTATGTGTGTGCATGTGTATGTATATGCATGTGTTGTGTGTGTATGCGTGCACACGGAGAACCCACTCGTAGGTAGCAGAAAATCACATTGCCCCAAATCAGAAACATGGCACATGTGAGCATGCCACTTGTGTGCCTGTGACTGCGTGTTCAGAATGTACATGGCCCTGCAGCTCCCGAAGGTCACCTCTGCTGCAACACCTCCTCTGTCCACCGCAGTCCTCCCTGGTGTCTTTTCCTCTTCAAATCGGTAGTGTTTCTGATCTCTGCAAACAATTTAACCCAGAACAAAATTCTGACTGACAGGGCTGCATCTTGTTTCTTGTGCACGATTAGCCTCAAGACCCAAAGAGCTCCCTGCCCTTGACTGATTCATTCTGTACCTGCTGGACCTGGAAACGCATTAGAAGTTCAGGAAAGCTTACTGATCAGTTGCACTGGAGATGGAGTTTGGTTTGGAGCTTTACATTTGTAAAGCATCTTATGTGTAAAAGTAATTTGAAAGACCAATTTATTATTTCTAATCCAGAGGTCTCATTATCATCAAATGGAAAGGAGGAAGCAGCAGCATGAGTTGGTGGCCTTGAGGCTGGCGCTTGTGTTCTCCCTGGAATTCCTGCTGCTCTTTGTCTTCAGATGTTTCTTTAAGTATGAATTAAAAGGAGTGGGAGATCCTAACCCAGTATCATGTATGGGTTTTAGTTGCTTTTGATCAGGGAGTTTTGAGGCTGCTTTATTGTCCTTGAACAATTACAGTCTCTGAAAGAAGAAAGACAGAACCCAAATCTTGTGTTCAGTTTGCTTGCTAGAGAATTCTGTTTCTTCTCTCTCTTCAAATAAAGCCATATAAACAAAAACTCATGGGGATTCTTTAAGAATGATAAAAGTAATGATTTGCCTAAACTGAAGACTTTCATTGTAGAAACTGGTTTGCTTTCAAAGATTTTTTGAGTTTCATATTTAATATCACCAGGTAGTTAGAATAGGAATGAAGAGATTATGCATTTGATTTTTGTTTCTTCCTGAAGTTGCTGCAACATGAAGGGATGTATTCCAAAGAGATGTATGTATGTGTGTGCGTGTGTGTCTATCTGTGTGTCGGTGTGTGTCTGCCTGTTTATTCTTAAGAGAAGAAGACAGCAGACAGAATGTTAAAAATAAAGAAAACAATCAGTAAAACAGTGATTCTTAACCTTGCCTGCACACTAAAATCATCTGGGGAGTTGTAAAATTAACGGATGCCTAGGTCTACCTCTGAGTCTTCTGATTTAGTTAGCCTGAAATGAGACCTAGGTATTGGTCTTGGTAAAAATACCCTGTGGATGCAATCTACAACCAGTTAAGAATCACTGCTCTGACCAATACATGGAATGGAATTCCAGGATTGTGAGGCATGGAGCCAGTCAAGAACTAAGTGGTCACTTGTGTGTAAGGCCAATAAAAAATAATGCACACTTTATAATTGTATGCCACATGCACATGGATTGTTTTATTTGATTGTTATAACATCCTTAGGGCATTTGGGGGTAATCATAACATTTTATAGATGAGGAAACTGGGGGTAAGGAAGATTATGTGACATTCAGTCACATAATTTGCAGACAGAGTGTCAGGTTCCAGCTCAGCTCATCTAACCATAAGGACATCACCCTGGGTCCTCAGACATGTGTCACCTTCTGGATTGTAACCTTCAACCTTGAAAGATCTTCACTAGTGTATTGCTGGTTTGTTCCCAGTACACACTTGAGTTTTGTGGAAGAAGATGGTTTTACCTTGTTGAATAGGAAGGAATGATATTTGAATAGTTCATTACTTTTTCAACCAGTGATTTTCAAACTTTTTAAACCTTGGCCCACAATGAGAAATGCATCTTGAATCATAACCCAGTATATACGCATGCAATGACAACAAAAATTTCTCACAATACCTATGTTTACTATGAACACTTAGATACTTCCCATTCTGTTCTTTCTTTTAAAACTGGTTACAGTCTTCTAAGTTGACTGTCCTAACAGATTGCAGCCCATACTTTAGAAAACCCTGTTCAGCTTCCTTCCTGTCTTCCCTCTGAAGGCCAGAAAAAGGAGGTAGCATTACGATTGGGGAAGTGAATGACTTGTCTTATATAGCCACGTGGAAAGATCTGTGTAGACCAAAGAATGATTATTACTTGGTAGAGTGTATAGGAAATATTACTTGAAATTTGATGAGCCTGGTTCTATGTAGTCGACCAGGCTTTTAACCCTTTTAAGGACAAATCTCACACAATAAAAATTGTAGGTATGATTTATCCAAGGGGGAATAATCAATGAGTACAATATTAAGTTTTTAATGTTGCATTTAACTCTTGGAAACCCAAGATGAAAAAAATATAATTTGTAGATAACCTACAAATATTTTAGAAGGAATTTGTAATTCCTTCTCTAAATTTTAGTTCCCCCTTGGAAAGGGAGTGGAAAAGACCCAAACTTTGCCTTTGTGGAGCAATTCAGTTTCAAACAATTTCTTATGCGTTTAGTACCTGCTTGTCACTTTTGAAACCTGATTGTATCAAACGAGCTTCTAGAGAGTGTATTCTTAAATTTACAAAGTACCACTTGCAAAATAGTATTGTTTTATATTTTTAATTTTTTTTAATCCAGTCTTGGCCAGGCACAGTGGCTCACGGCTGTAATCTCAGCAATTTGGGAGGCCAAGGCAGGTAGATCACTTGAGGTCAGGCATTCGAGACCAGCTTGGCGAACATGGTGAAACCCTGACTCTACTAAAAATACATAAATTAGCCAGGCATGGTGGTGTTCGCCTGTAATCCCAGCTACTTGGGAGGCTGAGGCAGAAGAAGCACTTGAACCCAGAAAGCGGAGGTTGCAGTGAGCCGAGATCGCGCCACTGCACTCCAGCCTGGGCAACAGAAGGAGACTCCATCAAATTAATTAATTAATTAATTAATTAAATCCAGTCTTGTTTCTCCAGCAAGATTGTGAGCTTTTTGCAAGCTGACCTGGGCATGAATTTGTCTTCCTCTCCTTCCCTCTCAGTGCCTTCCACAGTGTTAGTTACAGAGGAGATGCTGAAGAGAACTTCAGTCTGAACCTAGGAGTGTTTGATTGACCTATGGCTTATCAGGATGTGAACATTGGGCAGCCTGGGCAGCCTGTTTTTTATTTTGTTTATTTACTTACCTTTATCTATCATCTATCTATCTATCTATCTATCTATCTATCCATCCATCCATCCTGTTTATCTGTCTGTCTGTCTGTCTGTCTATCTGGCTAGCTAAATATGAGGCAGGGGCTTGCTCTGTGGCCCAGGCTGGCCTTGAACTCTTGGACTCACACAATCCTCCTGCCTCAGCCTCCTAAGTAACTGGGACTTCATACAAGCCTTCTTTATAACAGCTGTCCTTCCCACCCTCCTCCCTCTTGTTTCCTGACTTTATTTATTTCTTTATTTATATATTGACTTATTTTAGAGACAGGATCTCTCCGTGTTTCCCAGGCTGGAATGAAGAAGCTATGTACAAATGTGATCACAGCACACTACAGCCTTGACCTCCAGGGCTTAAGCAATTCTCCCACCTCAGACTCCTCCTGAGTACCTGGGAGTACAAGTGCACATCACCACACCCAGCTGGGCAGCCTTTTTAAAATTTTCTTTTCCTCTAAAACTTTCTTATATCCTGATTTTTCCATCACTATCCTCATGTAATATTTGCATATATTCATGCACACGCACACACATGCAACTGCACTTTATATACATGTGCCTTGGGGTCCCAGAGAGCTTAATGTGTTGGTGGGGTCAGTGTCTCCAGAGTGGCAATCTTAAGAGCAGACCCTCTCTTTGAGGCAGTGCAGGTGCGTGCCATGAGCTCAGGTGAAGGCAGTGGAGCTTAGAGGAGATGGCTTGTGGCTTTTCCCTCTGTTGGTCTGTCACTCTCAGCTGACACCGTCTGCCACCATAGGGATTCCACTATGGGTTCAATTTGTTCTTATGCCAGGAAATGTTTGTGTATACTCATAATAAGCACCGGTTAAAGAGGGAGCATAAATGCTGAAATACTAGTGAGGCACCAGGCGTGGTGACTCTTGCCTGTAATCCCAGCACTTTGGGAGGCCAAGGTGATGGATCACTTAAGGCCAGCATGGTGAAACCCTGTCTCTACTAAAAATATAAAAATTAGCCGGGCGTGGAGGTGCCAGCCTGTAGTGCCAGTTACTTGGGTGACTGAGGCATGAGAATTGCTTGAACCTGGAAGGTGGAGGTTGCAGTGAGCCGAGATCATACCACTATGGTCCAGCCTGGGTGACACAGTGAGACTCCATCTCAAAAAAAAAAAAGGAAAAAAAGAAATACTAGTAAGAAGTATTTTAAAAATTATAATCATAATCATACTAGAATGAGTGGGGAGTGTTCTCTACTCCAAAAAGAAGTTTTCTGGAGGGATTGTTGGAGAATTTAATTATTCCTTAAATATTTGGTAAAATTTACCAGTAAAGCCATCTTGGTCTGGGCTATTAGTTTCTAGGAAGTTTTAAAATTATTAATTCAGCTGGGCATGGTGGCTCACTTCTGTAGTCCCAGCACTTTGGGAGGCTGAGGCAGTTGGGCTGAGGTCGGGAGTTTGAGACCAGCCTGACCAACATGGAGAAACCCCATCTCTACTAAAAATACAAAATTATCCAGGCATGGTGGCACATGCCAGTAATCCCAGCTATTCAAGAGGCTGAGGCAGGAGAATCGCTTGAACCTGGGAGGCGGAGGTTACAGTGAGCCAAGATCTCATCATTGCACTTCAGCCTGGGCAACAAGAGTGAAACTCCGTCTTAAAATAATAATAATGATACTACATTTAAAAAATTAAGTTAGTAATTCAGTCTCTTTACTTGTTACAGGTCTACTGAGATTTGCTATTTCTTCCTGATTTAGTTTTGGTCATTTGTGTCCTTCTAGAAATTTTTCCATTTCCTACAAGTTATCTAATCTGTTGGCATACAGTTGCTCATAATATTCCATTACAGTCTTTTTTATCATTGTAAGGCTGACAATAACATTACCCTTTTCATTCCTGATTTTAGTAATTAGTATTTTCGTTTTTTCCTATGTCAGTCTACTAAAGATTTCTTAATTTTTTCTATCTTTTTCAAGACTCAAATTATGGTTTGTTGATTTTCTTTATTTTTCTATTCTCTGTTTTATTACTGTAATCTTTGTTATTCCCATCTTTCTTTTTTTCTTGATTTTGGTTTAATTTATTCCTTTTGGTCCACTATCTTATTGTAGAAGATTAGGTTATTAAGTTGATATCTTTCTTCTTTCTTAATGTAGGGTTTTATGGCTGTAAATTTCCTTCAGAGTACTCCTGTAGCTGTATCCCATAAGTTTTAGTATGTTTTGCCCTTATTTGCATTCATTTCATAGTGTTTTCTAGATTCCCTTTTGGGGGAGAAATTTTCTCGTTATTCCATCTTTGACCCATAGATTGTTCTTTTTCTGTTTTGTGGTGTTTTATTTTTGAGATGAGGTCTCACTAGATTGCCCAGGCTGGTCTGAAACTCCTAGGCTCAAGCCAATCTCCTGCCTTGGCCCTTTAAAGTGCCGAGATCACAGGCATGAGCCACCACAGCCAGCTCAATCTGTGTTTTTTTTTTAATGTGTATGTTGTTCATCGCCTATATGTTTGTGAATTTTTGAATTCCCCAATCTTCTTTCTGTTACGATTTCTAATGCAATAGTATTTTAATCATAGAATATATATTGGGTAATTTCAATTCTTTTGTTTCATGGCCTAGCATGTGGTTTATCCTTGAGAATGTCACATTCTTCTGTTGTAGATTAGAGTGTTCTATAGGGGTCCATCTGTTAGGTTTGTTTGGCTTATACTGTGTTTAAGTCTTCTGTTCCCTTGTTGATCCTCTGCCTTGTTGTTTTATCTATTATTGAATGTAGAGTGTTGTGGTATCTAACTATTATTCTTAAGCTATCTGTTTTTCCTTTAAATTCTGTCAGTTTTTCCTTCATATATTTTGGGAGTTTGTTGTTGGATGTATATATGTGTGTAATTGTTCATTCTTTCTGTTGGAATGAACTCTTTGTCATTATTAAATGTCTTTTTTTAATCCCTTGCAATTTTTTTTTCTGAAGTCTATTTTGTCTAATATTAGTATGGTCACACCTGTTTTCTTATGAGGTTTGTACATCTTTTTCCATTTTTTTTACTTTCAATGTATTGCTATCTTTGATTCTAAATTTTATTTTTTTATATAGCATATAGTTAGATCTTGTTCTCTTATCCACTCTGACAGTCTCTGCCTTTTGATTGTGTTGTTCATTTCATTCATATGTAATCTTATTGATGTCATTTGGTTTGCCACTTACTTTCTGTTTCCTATATGTCTCATCTTTTTTTCTCCCTCTATTCCTCCTATACTACTTTTTAAAAGTAATTTTCTTAGTGATTGCTGTCAAGCTTAACACACATAACTTGTCAGAATCTACTTAAGATTTCCACTAAATTCTAGCGTAAGATATATATATATATATATACATATATACATATATATATATACACACATATAAAATTGTACCCCAAATAGCTGTTTCCCTCTCTCCTTGTTATACACATTTACTCTCTATGTTACAAACCTAACAATACATTGTTATAATTGTTACTTTGTGTCATTTCATGTCTTTTAA
The DNA here is from genome assembly GCF_001604975.1 of Cebus imitator. NCBI lineage: Eukaryota > Metazoa > Chordata > Mammalia > Primates > Cebidae > Cebus > Cebus imitator. The sequence continues at coordinate 766,501 of NW_016107557.1, read as the reverse complement.
ATAATTTGAGAGAAGAAATGAGAACAAGCATCTATTTATAGCATATCTTGTATTAGCCTTCTAATTTTACCTTTTCATTTGTTCCTGTGGATTTGAGTTACCATCTCGTAGCATTCTCTTTGCATAGTACAGCTTTGCTCCCAATCACCTCCTCTGTGCTGTCATTATGAAATAGATTACATTCCTACATATTATTGGGCCAGTGGGATAATTACTTATGCTTATATTTGTTTTAAACAATTGCCTTTTAAATTACAAGAAGAAAGAAGAAATATACACTTATACTATCTTTTATAATTATGCAATTATCTTTACTAGAGCTCTTTGCTCATGCAGATTCAAATTACTGTCTGGGGTTACTTGCTTTCAACCTGAAGAAATTCCTTTAGTATTTATTAAGTGAGTCTACCAGCAACAGTCTTTCAGTTTTGGTTTATCTAGGAATGTATTTTGTCTTAACTTTTGAGAGCTAGTTTGGCTGGATATAAAATTTTTGGTTGGCAGTATTTTTAAATAAATTTTGGTATATTGAAGATGTCGTCCAATTGTCTTCTGGCTTTCATTGTTTCTGATGAGAGCTTAGTTGTTAATCTTAATAGGGTTCCCTTGTAAATGATGAGTCATTTGTCTGTTATTATTTTTCTTGCTTTGATTTTCAGCATTTTTACCATGATGCGTCTGTTTGTTGATCTCTTTGAATTTATCCTACTTGGAGTTTGTTGTAATTCATGAGTGTATAGATTAACTTTTTCAATAACTTTAGTATATTTTCAACCATTGTTCTTTGGATTTTTGTTTCTGCTTATTTCTCTCTCTCTTCTTTCCTGTGATATTTCTATAATGTGTATGTTGTGATTAATGATGTCTTGTGTTGCTTTTTTTTTTTCCCTGAGGCTCTACTTGTTTCTCTTCAATCATTTTTCTGTTACTCAGAATGCACAGTCTATAACAATCTATAAGTTTGCTAAATCTCTCTTATGCCAGTTTAGATCTACTCTTAGGCTCTAGTGAATTTTTTTTTTTTTTTTTGGTTATTGTATTTTCAATACCAGGCATTCCATTTGTTTTTTTCATTGATAATTCTGTTTCTTTATTGATATTCTCTATTTGATGCAACATTGCCATTATACCTTGCTTTGCTTCTTTAATCATTGTTTCCTTTAGTTCTTTGAACATATTTGTAATGGCTATTGTGAAGTCTTGGTTAAGCTGGATATCTAGGCCCTCCCACAGGTAGTTTCTATTGCCTTATTTCCTGTGTATGCATCACACTTTCCTTTGCTTGTCTCATTTTTTGTTGCTAAAAACTGGACATTTTGATAACATATTGTATTAACTCTGGATAATGATTTTCTCCTTCTCCCTAGAACTTCTTATTGTTTTCTTGTTTATTTAGTAACTTTGTTGGACTATTTTATTAAAGTCTGTTTTCCTTGCAATGTGAAGCCTCCTACAGTCACCCTGGGATAGCAGTGACTTTAGCAGAGCTCTCTTTGTTTCTTTGCCTCATATTTCTGTTAAGCTGTCTGCCTTAGTTTGTGTCACACCCAGCTGTTAGTTTCCACTAACTGCTGGCTGATTGCTTTATTGTTTTCCTCTATGCCTGGGGCATAAATTGCTGTGGAGTCTGATCCAACTAAATTCAGGCCCATTTGTAGGGGTTGTTTTTTTGAATCTAGCCTTTGAGGTTTGTTCTGACCCCAGAAAGGTTCTTCTTAACTGTCTCTTTCTCTAATTGTAAAATTGCTGACCTAGTGTTAAGCTTGTTGCCCTCCTAAAGCTTCTAGCCTCCTCTCAATTGCTTACTACCAAAATTTCTACTGTTTCTGAAAGCACTCTTACACTTGAGCGGCTTCAATGCTGTCCTAAATAAAGTCAGGTTTTGGTAGCAGAGCTTTGGAACTCTTTGTTCTTATGGCCTGCCTATACGGCCAGGGCAAAATTTGTGAGTTGACTGGGGACATCAACTCACTTGCCTGAGTGAGCCCTCCTGAAGTTTATGGGCAGGATTGGCAGGACACTGGGTAGAGGCAGTAGCCTCTGGTCTTTTTAGCTTGCCTCACCTTACATGGAATTTCTACCCTGTGAATGAACTGGGCTGAGATCAGTTGGGACGATGCTATCACTAGCCTGCCACTCCTTGGATAGATTTTCTGCCTTAAGAGTGGAGGTGAGGAAGGGGTACAACAAGGAAGGCCACGTGGTCATAGGAAGCCTATGGCCTCCTGACTGCATTCACCTGTAATTTAATCTCTGCAACAGGAATGTGATGATGCCTGCCTTTTGCTGGAGGTGCCATAGGCTTTGTTGGGAAGTGGGGAGAGAGGAAACCTTGTTTTTTGCCACACCCACTCAGTGTAGAGCTTCCCTGTGCTGAACTGGGGAAGGGAGAGGGAAGGAGTGGATTGTGGCTCAAGTGCCACAGACTCTCACTGTTTGTGGCTCAAGTGCCACAGACTGTCACTGTGGAAGTAAGAGATTTAATAGATTTTCTTGAAACAAGATATTTATTAATCTGCTGAAATTCCCTTGGACAATTTTCAGAGACTCAAAATGGTTACTCTTTTACACATTAATATTTCATCAGTTATGGTTGTTTTTCTGGCAAGTGACTCTGTGGAGCTTCTCAGCTCACTATTCTTTAAGTGAGACTCACATGTTTTAACTGTGTTTAAGTTTCAAACACAGTATATATGTGGATGAGTCATGTTTTTCTTACTAATTGATTGAAACCAAGTTATACAGCAAACATTTCTTTTAAATGAGCAAGAGTAAGAAAATTATCTTTATATCGTATAATAACATTAAAGATTGTTTTGGCTATTATTATAATACCTGTTAAAAATAGAGACAGGGTCTCACTCTATTGACCAGGCTGGTCTCAAACTCCTGGGAAACTGAAGCAATCCTCTTGCCTTAGCCTCCCAGGTAGCTGGAACTGTAGGCACATACCACTATGCCTGTAATTTTATTATATAATTTTTAATAATATGCTTGCCTCAAATGTTTTATTTAAAATCGCTAGCATATCATATCTGTGATTTTATGGATATTTTCACTTAGAGGTTAAACTTTTTTTAAATGAATTGATTAAAGTCCAGTTTAAAATCAATATTAAATAATAAAACGTGGAGTGCAGTTATTTTAAGAATTCTAATGGTGGGACTTGAAAGGCTTGCACTGAAGTGTGCAAGACATTGATTTGGTCCCAGCAATGATATGAGACATGTGAGGACTGCACAGCTGTGTAACTCAAGATGTCACTCTTGGCTAGTAGGAGAGGTGGCACTAGGCCCTGGGTCTCCTGACCAGCATCTGACCGCATCAAGAGGCACTGAAACCAAAATGTTCCTGGCATAATGACAGCAGACAGAATCTGTAGCCTAAGACTTCCAAGGCATTCAGCTGGAATCTGATCAAGGCTCGCCATTTGCTGTTTTGTCTGTTTGAGCTAAAAATCACCAAGAAGCGTATGTGTGACCAAATTGCCACCCTATAGCCAACATTGGCCAGGATTTCTGCCTCTCAGAGGATTAATGGTGATAGACCGATTTGGAAAATTTTCTGTAAGGTATATGACAGGAAAAAAAAATTGTAAAGATATTTGCAGTATTACCATTTCTAAGCTTATAATGTTTTAAAAAATTAGTTTTGTTTGTATGACCAAAATTAGATGTTTTTCTGCCAGAATAGCATTTCTTCTGTGATGACTCTACATTTTTATTATTAACACTCTATTTTACTGGATTTGCTTTCCTGCTGTGGGTATTTACTATATTGAGAATAATGGACTTAATTAAGGTAATTTTTAACCAAAACAAGACCATGTTTCTCCTTATCTGCATAAAAGGTACTGTCAGGCCTTTAGGGTGGATGGGCACCTGCTCTCCTAACCCTTTGGCTTCTGTCTATTTCATGGTGGCAAGATGTCATCATAAAGCCCAGTTGATCCATCTCCATTATCTCTGGTTAACCATGGCCCACACATTCACTGCTATAGTTTTCATGTTTCCATTTATCACCCTTGTAGAAATATTTTAAACAAAGTAATCTGACATTATAATCCATTTAATAATGATAATTTATTCAGAATCTATAAGGAACGTAAACAAATCAATGAGAATAAGGCAAATAACCCCACTAAAAACTGGGTGAAGGCCATAAACAAACACTTCTCAAAAGAAGACTTACAAGTGACCAACAAACCCAGGAAAAAATGCTCAACATCACTAACCATCAGAGAAATGCAAATCAAAACCATGACAAGACACCACCTCACAGCAGAAAGTCTGTTATTAAAAAGACAAAATTAAAAAAAAAAAACATATTGGTGAGGCTGCAGAGAAAAGGGAACACTTACTTATACACTGTTGGTAAAAATTTAAAATAATTCAGCCGCTATAGAAAGCAGTTTGGAGATTTCTCAAAGAACTAATGTAGAACTACCATTCGACCCAGCAATCCCACTACTGGGTATATGCCCAGAGGAAAATAAATCAGTGTACCAAAAAGACACTTGCACCTGTATATTTATTGTAGCACAATAGCAAAGATACAGAATCAAGCTAGATGTCCATCAGTAGTGGATGAAGAAAATGTGATATATATGCACCGTGAAGTACTACACAGCCATGAAAAAGAATGAAATCATGTCCTTTACAGAAACATGGATGCAGATGGAGGTCATTATTCTAGGTGAATTAATGCAGAAACAGAAAAACTAAATATAAGTACGTTCTCATTTATACATGGAAGCTAAGCACTGGGTACTTATGGACATAGAAATGGGAAAAATAGAAACTGGGGACTCCAAAAGGAAAGAGGTAGAGAGGTGAGAAAGGCCTGAAAAACTTCCTTTTGGGTACTATGCTCACTATCTGGGAGACAAAATTCATAGAAGCACAAATCTCAGCAGCATGCAGTGTAACCTTGTATTAAACCTACACATGTGCCCCTGAACCTGATACTAAAAGTAGAAAAGAACTTAATCATATCAAGACAGTTTAGTAAGGTTTACAATTTCAACCAGGATATCTGACTGTAAATCCACATACTTCCCGAACCAGTATATTGGTTGCTTTGGGAACCATCACTGGTGGCAGGGTGGGGGGAATTTTATCAAACATCATCATTCTTAAACTATGACATCTAATTTTTTTTTTTTTTTTGAGACAGAGTCTTGCTCTGTCACCTAGGCTGGAGTGCAGTGACACATTCTCGGCTCATTGCAACCTCCACCTCCCAGGATCAAGCAATTTCTGGCTAATTTTTGTATTTTAATTAACACTGGGTTTCACCATATTGACCAGGCTGGTCTCAAACTTCTGACCTCAAGTGATCTTCCCACCTCGGCCTCCCAAAGTGTTAGGATTACAGGCGTGAGCCACTGTGCCCGGCCTAATTTTTTATTTAAAAAATAAAAAGAAGAAAAACTAGAAATTAAAAAACAAATAAAAATTTTTATTTTAGTACTTTTTCAAGTCACAAATAAGTAAGATATTGAACTGAGCAGTCTCTTCAGGCACATCATGGTTTTCAGCACTGGAATAGGTTCCAGTGAATCCTTAAATGGAGAGGACATTTAATGGGAGAACATCCCTATATGCTTTCAATCAGAAAGAAAAGAAAGGGCTGTGGACATAACAAATTAAAAACAATAAAAAAGAAAAGAGTTGAGGGAGTTTTATTCTAGAAAACTCTGATTTTCATAAATATTTAAGTTTTTTAATTACCTTTTTAGACTCTAGTACAGAAGCAGAAACTTCATTTTTTCAGGGCCCAAGATAAGGAAAAGGATAAAGACAGTAACCTTAAATTTCCAGAAAACAGGTTTAGTTTAACATAAAGGTAAATTGTCTGCTAGTATAGTTTGCTTCTAAGACCATCTTCCCTGAGGTGTGAAAAAAGAAGTCCTTTCCTGATATCAGGTCCAGTTAAATGGTCTCTATGTACTTCCAGAACTTCCTAGAGCCCTGGTCTAAGAGAAGAAAAATTCATTCCTTGAGCCTTTTAAATGGGATTTGTGGATCAGGACCCTTCTGAAGGGTCATCCTGGGATTGGCCAAATTTAGAGTTGGCCTGATGGAGTGGTGAGGAACAGGCTCTGGGGCCAGTCTTCCTAGCTCAGGTCCTGGCATTGCCACTTACAGCTGTGTGACTTTGGGCAAATTACTTAACCTTTCTGTGCCTCCATTTTCTCATCAGTGTGATTGGGATAATAGCTAGAATTCATCTCATGTAGTTGTAAGTATTAAATGGCCCAATTGAATGAGTTAGAGTGCCCTGGAGCACTGCCTGGCCCACTGTAAGCACCATCTCAGTGTTTGTTGTTGTCAGTATTTAGGTTAGGCACCCCTCTCGTGCTCCTGCAGCACCCCCTTCCCTGGGGCCTTCACCCGCTCCACGTTGAGTGCCCTGCTGGGGATCACGCTAAGTTGCACAGGCCTCACAGCCCTGCTAGCTCTTGCTAGAGTTGTGAAGTAGAGACGGCATGGACAAGGGTGGTTCCTGGCTTTGTTTCCTGCAGCACATGGGGTGGCGGGCACATAGCAAGCACTCCACATTTGCTGCATGCATTCCTGGAGCTGGCATCAAAGAGGATCAATCCCCGGCTGGAATTTTCAAAAACACTCCGGCACCGGAGAGCAGTGAATCCTTGTCTTCACGGCATCTGTATGTCACACGAGTCTTAAAATGCCAAAGATGAAAACAGAGTATAGTTATATAGATCTGATGTCAAGGTTGACTTTGGACTAGCTTGGATTTTTGGCACATAATTTCTCTGATATGTGGCTTAGTATATGCTCTAATCCAAAACTAAAACCCTGGAATGTGCCTTGATTTTATCTCAGCTTTTGAAGAAGTGAATGCTTTGTGCAAAGCTAAACGTCTTGGAGCTACCTGGACACATTCTGGAGTCTATAAGCAAGACAGAGAGGAGCTGCAGAGGTGACAGTCTGTGCCTTAGGACTGGTGCGGGCCAGCTGCCCTAACAGCTGCAGGAATAGCGGCCCCAAGGCTGCCACCACTTGACAACCACACGGACCATCATGAGCACGACCTGTGTGTGCCGCATATTGCGCACGTGCAAGAAGGCACGACGTTTGCCCGGATTAAGGAGCTAATGAAACTGGGGTTTCAGTCTCTCAAGGGGCAGTTACAATTTTTATAGGGTAAAAAACTAAGAAGTAGAATAGCAGTATCTAACTCCTGACTTAATAAACATCTTGAGCCTCATTTTGTATGCTGTACCCAGAAATAAGATGAATTACGAAGGTTATTCAGCCTTCCAGTTTGGGGATGAAAGTGAAAATTGTAATATATTTGAAAAGCAAAATAAAATATTTTCCTGAGTAACCACATCAAACATTTTAAACAGTAAAATATTCAGTGTGTTTTTCTATAGGAAAAATGTGTTTCACCTGAAATATGCAGATTTCTACCACCCCTTCAACACCCCCCAGAAGAGGTCGTGGCTGTTTTCTGAAGGCACTGTCGGCATGCCTTGTTGATAAGGAAAGATTTGGGGGCATGCCAGCAGCCACCAGGCAGGCAGGACGCATGCAGCAGAAGTGGGTGCTGCTTCCAGAATGCTCAAGGGCCAGGACTCTCTTCCTGGCATCTGGCTCTCTCAAGGAACAGGAAGGCCAAGGCAGGGACGTAGAGAGAGCGGGGCCAGGCTCATAGGGATGGAGCGTTGGCATCTTCATCATTCTGTCTTTACGAGAAGTCTGCTCCTGGCACTTGAGTTTTTCTAGAGTGCAGAATCAGAGTGTTCTCTTAACATATGGTGTCCAGAAATCCTAAAAGACTTCTCGAGTTTTTATGAAGGATGCCAAATATTCTAGAAATAGTTTCTCAACACCAAATCCTCTATTTTAATGATACAGGGTCTCATTCTGCTGTGCAGGCTGGGGTGCATTGGCACAATCACAGCTCACTGCATTCTCAACCTCCTGGGCTCAAGCGATCCTCCTGCTTCAGCCTCCGGAGTAACTGGGATGACAGGTGTGTGCCACCACACCTGGCTAATTAAAAAAAATTTTTAAAGACATGGTTCCACTATGTTGCCCAGGCTGGTCTCAAACTCCTGGTTTCAAACAGTCCTCCCATCTTGGCCCCCAAAGTATTGGGGTCACAGATGTGAGCCACTGTGTCCAGTCCAGAGCCTCCGTTAACATAAGCCAGCTAGCTTTGCCATTCTTGGGGACCCTGATGACACTGTTAACCCCTGCCAGTTCTCCTGAAAAGTGAGGGTGGATCAATAATGACACATCAGCACAGAGCAGAGGGCAGCAGGAAGCACCTTCCATGCCCAGGAGGGCAGTGTTACTGCTCTACCTACATGTGCATGCAAATTGTTGTTTGTTGAGTACTGTTATTTAAAATCATTGTTGAATGACAATTAGCAAAAGCAAGAGCCCTCGTGTGTCCTCGTGGTGGTATGCATGCATCACAATTTCTCCAAGCCCCCGGCTTGCTCATTTCATCCAGTTGAGGAGTCTGGAGTAGAGCAGGGCCTCTGAAATGCCGGCATGAACATCACTCGGCTGGGCATCTGGTTAACATGCAGGCTTCAGTTCCAAGGTCTAGACGGGGCTCAAGATCGTATTTCTGTTAAGCTCCTAGGGGATGCTGCTGCTGCTGGTCTGTGGACCATACCCTGAGGAGCGAGGGTTGGGTGTGCTATTTCATCCTGTGAAGTAAGTATTCTCAGCCTCATTTTATAGATGAGGAAATGCACCCAGCTCAACCTAACACAAGTGACAGGGTTGGAACCCAAAGTTGGTTCTAACTGGCCTCTGTAAAAACTTCATACTGCCTCCCATTTTCTTCTGGGGCTTGGAAGGGTAGTTGCAATTTCAGGCACAAACCTCTTAGTAGGAGGTAGCTTAGCCATTATGAAAATCTATAGCACCATAAATGTGGAATCATAAGTAATTCCTTCAATTCCTTTTTTTCCCCCGCTTAGTAGCATAGACAATGTGTAAGGTACACTCAAATCTGCTAATTCAGAGACTCTTTTGCACACTAGGAAGCTATTTTAAGAATGTTTAATCTGAACTAATTTATTTAATACATGTGGAATCCACCTTATTGGCTTGCTAGCTCCTTGAGGCCACACACTTTTATATTTGCGAACATTCTTACCAAACGACAGGGCTGATGGGAGTGCACACAGAGTGTTTGCGTTTCTACACAAAGCTCTCTCTGTGCCACGTTTCTCTAAGCTCCAAGGATACACTAGAAGATTATTCCATGCTATAGACTAATGTCCACAAATATCAAACTATTACCATGTTTTGGGTCTGTGGGAACATAAAGTTTGTGTTCTTTTAAAATCCTCATTCATGATTTTAAGCATAACAAAATTACTTAAAATGTACTATTTTGTTTTCTGAAGGCCAAATACCAGGGATTAATTTTTATGTGGAAAATTTCATCTCAGAGCAAAATTTTATAACATAGTCATAAACCTCAAAGAATGGGAATTTGTAACAGACAGAGCCATGATTCTTAACAAGAGCTGCATTAACAGGCAGACGAGACACATAAAATGGCTCCAAGAGCCTCGTGGCAGCATGTGGAGATGCGGAATCTTTTACGTGGATTTGCAAGTTAATTCATCCCCTTGGTGCCCAAAAGAAATTGGGCAATCAGGCTAAAAAAAAAATCAATGAAGTCATCATCAGTCCACTGGCATCCTTCGGTTAGTTTCAGTGGCTGCTACATTTGTTGACTGTTGGGTAATTCTGAGCTCGCTGGCCACTGAGCAAAACAATGGGTGAGTGGCTGGGTGGGAGTGTCAGAGTCAGATTGCCCCAGCTCCAACTCCTCGCCGGCCTCTCACCAGCAGTTTGCTCTTGGACAGAAGACTCACCCTCTCTGAGCCTCAGTTTCCCCATCTGTAAAGTGGTACCAAGAAAAATGTGCCTCACAGGGTTGGCGTGAAGATAAGAGATAATATAGTACTTGAAAATGCCTTGCACATAGCAGTAAATCTTTATGAATGTTTACAAATGCTAAATTTTTGCTGCAGTACCATTAAAAAGCTATTTCTAATCCTTTTTTTTTCTTATTTTATTTTACTTAAAGTTCTAGGATACATGTGCTGAATGTGCAGGTTTGTTATGTAGGTATACATGTGCCATGGTAGTTTGCTGCACCTATCAACCTGTCATCCAGCTTTTAAACCCTGCGTGTATTAGGTACTTGTCCTATTGCTCTCCCTCCCTATGCCCCCCACCCCTCGACAGGCCCAGGTGTGTGATGTTCCCCTCCCTGTGTCCATGTGTTCACATTGTTCAACTCCCACTTTTGAGTGAGAACATGTGGTATTTGCTTTTCTGTTCCTGTGTTAGTTTGCTGAGGATGATGGTTTCCAGCTTCATTCGCATTTCTGCAAAGGACATGAGCCCATTCTTTTTTGTGGCTGCATAGTATTCCATGGTATATATGTGCCACATTTCCTTACCCAGTCTATCATTGATGGACATTTTCGGGTTGGTTCCAAGTCTTTGCTACTGTCAACATTGCTACAGTAAACATACGTGTGCATGTGTCTTTATAGTAGAATGATTTATAATCCTTTGGGCATATACACAGTAATGGGATTGCTGGGTCAAATGGTATTTCTGGTTCTAGATCCTTGAGGGATTGCTACACTGTCTTCCACAATGGTTGAACTAATTTACACTCCCACCAACATTGTAAAAAAAAAAAAAAAAACTAACAATCCCTTCAAAAAGTGGGCAAAGGATAGGAACAGACGCTTCTCAGAAGACATTTATGCAGCCAACAAACATATGAAAAAAAAAGTTCATCATCACTGGTCATTAGAGAAATGCAAATCAAAACCACAATGAGCTATCATCTCATGCCAGTTAGAATGGCGATCGTTATTTCTAACTCTTCATGTGATATTTATCTGTGAGAATTTCTGTTGTGAGTGAAGCTTCCGTGGTGGGGCAGGCTGTGGAGGGGGAGGCAGCGGGGTGCGCTGAGAAGCCCTGGGGGTGAGAGCTGGGGCCAGGCCCGGGGCTGGGCAAGATGCTATAACTGGGGCAGAGCCCCACTTTAGCACTCAGAAACTTTTTTCTGAAGCTAATGAGCTGAGTAGCCCCCGAGCTACTCATACTTGGAGTGGCTGAATGAGAGCTGAAATCTCAGTTGATCACTTCCAATCAGATCCCTGCCCTAAGCTGCCTCTTTTTGGCCATTCACAACAGCAAGGTTCCACCCACCTTAGCTTGTCCCATGCAGGTCTCAGCTAGTAGTTGATCCTTAGAGCCTTTTTGGTTCCTTAAAAAAGCAACTACCTGGAGATGGAACCTTCAATGAGCTCAGCCACACAGAAACACTTACCTATAGGACTCCATTGAAGGTCCAGTGCGTTTCCTCCTAAGGACTGTAAACATTCGGGTAAATATTTGTCAGATGGATTAAAGAACTGAAGACCTTTATAGAGGAAACCCTGAAGATATCCTTACAGTCTCAAGTCCTTGTTGCTACCAACAAACTGTTCTGAAAGTGTGTATCTTCGGTGACCCTGCCTTGCTCCATTTTCAAGGTCTCTGCTGCACACGTGGATGCCTTTTAAGCTCTGAGATGTGCTGGTGACTGCACAAAACTCCCATTAGAAGTGGTAACCATCAGAGTACTTATGTGAAAGCTGCAATGTAAAGATGATGCGGGAGGAGAGAGTTCTGAATGCAAATGTTTTACACTTTCATGCTTGTGTGTTCCACAGGCTTCTCTCTCCCACGCCTTCTGCCATTTTCTTTGAATGACAGGAAAAGAAATTTTGGCAGCCCTCAGCTAAAGAGCCCAGTGATGCCCATGCTGCCATGCAGCTAGGGTGAGCTGTGTATCAGGGCATGAACCATGAGTCACAACTTGACCTCGGAACTTCATTCTGAAGCAAGCATCATCTTCAGGTGGTGCTTAAAAGGGAATAGGAATAAAACTGAAGGACAGTATCTAGTGCATCCACCCAGACAGCCCCTCAGCAGGGGCTGGGAGAGGGCCTGTGCCTCTGTTAAGCCACAAATTCCAAGACAGCCTCTACACTGTGTCCCCAGACCTCACAGGAGCGCTCAGCACGTGTGTGTGTGTGTGTGTGTGTGTGTGTGTGTGTGTGTTTGTGTGTGTGTGTGTGTGTGTGTTAGATGTGGGCAATGTTTTCAAAGTAAACTTTCATTCATAAAGTCAAAAGTTTTGAAAGTGATTTTTAAGTGGGTTGAACTGTGAGAACATTAAACTGAGTGAGCAAAGAGCTTAATTAAGATCAGCTCCGTGGCTGCGCCCAGTGGCTTATGCCTGTAATTCCAGAACTTTGGAAGGCAAAGGCTGGTGGATCACTTGAGGTCAGGAGTTCCAGAACAGCCTGGCTAACATGATGAAACCCCATCTCTACTGAAAATGCAAACATTACAAAAATTAATTGGGCATGTTGGCGACCGCCTGTAATCCCAGCTACTCATGAGGCTGAGGCAGGAGAATCACTTGAACCCAGGAGGCGGAGGTTGCAGTGATCCAAGATGTCGCCATTGCACTCCAGGCTGGTTGACACAATGAGGAAGGAGGGAGGGAGGGAGGAGAGAAGGAAGGAACAAAGTGAGGAAGAAGGGAGGAAGGAAAGCAGAGAGGGAGGGAGAGAGGGAGGGAGGGAGGAAGGAAGGAAGGGAGGGAAAAGATCGGCTTCCACGGCCAAGATGCCCAGTGACAAGAAAGTCAGCCAAACACAGTAAGTGCATTGAGACACTGGGGAATAGCCTGTGGCCATTAAAATGAAAAAAACATACATTTTTAAAAATATATATGAAGTATTCATTTTATATAATGTTAAACCCCAAAGCAGGCAATTTGTAACCATTTCAAAATGCAAATATGTCCATTAGCAAAGGACAGAAGAACTTTCCAAGTATCGTGAAGTTCACCAAAGCCCTATTTTTTTTTTTTGAGACAGAGTTTTGCTCTTCTTGCCCAGGCTGGAGTGCAGTGGTGTGACCTCAGCTCACTGTAAACTCTGCCTCCCAAGTTCAAGCAATTCTCCCACCTCAGCCTCCCAAATAGCTGGGATTATAGGCATGTGCCATTACACCCAGCTAATTTTTGTGTTTTTAGTAGAGACAAGGTTTCACCACTTTGGCCACGCTGGTTTTGAACTCCTGACCTCAGGTGATTCGCCCACCTTGGCCTCCCAAAATGCTGGGATTACAGGCTTGAGCCACCCTGCCCAGCCCCCAAAGCCCTAATTTTAAGAAACAGACAGGTACAGTGGCCTGCAGCACTCCTGGCTGAGGCCCTGGCTTGAAAGCAAGCCTACCACGTGACTGAGCCTGACCAGGAAGTGCGGGCCCAAGTGGCAAGGAGCCGCAGGGCTCCAGGGACTAGGGGGGCTGGCAGCCAGGGAGGGGTAGCTTGAAGTGGCAGCAGCTTCTAATACTCTCTGAAGCTGCCTCTTCCTGAGGGCAATCCCCTCTTCATTCACCTGGCAGGGTGACTCTGAGAAGTCAGGGAAAGTCTGACACAGGGAGGAAAGTTCCATTTTTAATTTGGAAATTGCTCAGGAAGAATCACACCATCTGGATTTCCTGGGCTGTATGTTAATACAATGGTCACTTTTCTTGCTGAAATTCTCTGGTTTCCCTTTATCCACGTGAAGCCTCTGGAGATTCTTCTGGGTGGTTCTTTTGTTGCTTTTCTGCCCCTGCTCCCAAAAATGAGAACATGAGAAAGTGATGTCTTCCAGCCACCCGGAGGACCCCGCGGTGACATCAGGGCCCAGTCCTTGCTGTCATGCCCCAGGTGATGTGCTGGGCTGACAGCGGGCGGGCTGCTAACGTCAACTGTCCTGGTTTCTAAGGCTGGTAGTAACCAACAGAGTTTAGTTTTGCTTTGACAACTCCTCCCACAGCCAAAACTATTGTTGTGGCCCACATGTCATTCCTATTTACCCTAAATAAGGAAAAACAAAGGCTATTCTGGGCGTCGGGCAGTGCTTGTGGCGGAGGTTATTTGCAGTGTTACCATGGCAGGCTGCCCTTTCCACCACAGCCACCCCGTGATTTTCTCTGAAAACTGCGACAGACAGAATCGCAGCCTGCCCTGAATTTTCTTCACACAGCCTGGGGGCATCCAAATGCACAGGAGATGTTTTACACTCAGATGAAACAAACTGTTTAGACCTAGGGAAAAGAGACTGTGCCTGAACAAAATGAAGCAAGAGAAAGCGCCCTCCTGAGACATGTCTCTGCTTTCGTGTTTGAATTGCCTGGGATTCTTTTCTCTAATTTCTGATCCTTATAAACTAAAACAGCGTAGGAACATTGAGCGTCCTGACTTTGAAGGAGTCTGTGGTGTTTTTGTGTTACCATACATGGGGAATAATGATGTGAGGCAGAGGGAGAGGGAAGGAATGGGAGAGCCGAGAGGGGAAGAGAGAGCCGGAGGGAGAGGAGCAGGCAGCGTTTCCTGCTGTGGGTAGGACCTCGCCCCTTACCAGTGCAGAGCTTGGCTGCAAGAGCCGCTGCGAGCTGCTCCTATCAGTTAGAGGCTGTGGAGAGGGAGCACCAGGAGAGGACAGCCTGGCTCGCAGCCTGAGGGGCGCTGTGGGTACTCCCGGCTGGGCGCACACACTCCTGGAGCGGATCTGCAGGGGAGAAGCATGCCAGCCTAACGTGAGCGTCCTGCCTGTCGCGTGTCCTGTCTTGGTAAGCGCCCTCTGCGGTCCTTCCACACTGAAAGCTTCCAGCAGAGATCAAGGGAAGGAGTATTGTGTGAGATTTGCAGATTTCCTCTTTTCTGTCTGGAATGGTTTGATATTTGCCTGTTGAAAAGATTATTGAATGCAGTGAGACAAGATGAGCCATCTAGCTGCGTTCTTGTCTGTGTGTGTGACATGTCCAGGTGTGAGGCCAAACCCGAGAGGTGCAGACTGCTCACTGATAGACGTTGCTGTAAACGGCACTGCCCTGGGTGTCAGCTGGTCTCAGGATCGGAGACCCCGGACTTATTCTCTGCTCGGTAACACGGCGGGCTTCCTGCCGCAGAGTTCCTGGTTTCTGTTGATGGCAGTTGATAATTGGTAGCCACAGTCTGCGGTCAGAGCCACAGCGTTTGAGTCTAGCACCTGGGGTGGGCCCCGCTGATACAGTAGAGAGAGAGTGAACGAGGCAGACAGAAACACACACCGCCCCCCCTCCACGTTCACACACTCTCCCACACCCCACGCCGGCTATAACTGCAGCTCTGAGCTGCCTGGAGAGGAGATTGCCGGAAGCTGAAGGGATGCTTTGAACGTAGGGGGCTGCGTCACGGTTGGACTCCCACTTGTAGAGGACCTGATTATGTCCAGTGACCACCTGAACAACAGCACACTGAAGGAGGCTCAGTTCAAAGACCTGTTCTTTAAAAAAGGTACATTTCCTGAGAACTGCCTTGGATGATGCATGCTCTTTCGGGTTGGTGTGGTTCCTCTTTGAGTTTGGTCTGAGGACAGAGCTGAGAAGAGGAGAAGCTCTTTCTCAAGAAGTTTGTTTCTACCTAAGAGGGTTCTGTCAACTCAGAACATTTCAGGGTGGGACTCCCTTTAGGAAGATGCATGTCAGGCTTTTTCATCTTCTTTCAAGTCTGGAATTAGTTTGTTCCTGTTGGAGGTGTTATGATGAGTACACAGTTTGTTGCTTTGGAGTTTTGTTTTTTTCAAATGTCTATATATGAGGCTGAGACCTCCTCTGGAAATTCTGTTACTCATTGATAACATTGAGAGGTCCTTTTTCTTCATCCTGAGGAGTTGAAAACTGCATTTTAAAGAAAAGGTATTTCTCAGGATGTGGCTGGTTCATTGGACAGTTTCTTAGGTCATCCATGTAGTGACAGTAGCTATTAGGGAGGAGAACGTGACTCCAAGAGACAGAGAGCCAAAGAGAGTGAGAGACAGACAGGCTGACTCTGGGACGAGAGCCTCAGAAGCAACCACACTCCCCTGTGGAGAAGAAGGTTTCATTCCATGTGCAGCTGTATTTTTTTTCTGATGTACTTTCCTAAATTAATAATGTGGAGGTGGAGGTGAGGGTGGATTTTAAATGAATCCTATAGGGAGAATTATGGCTTATGTATGTATTTTTTTCCATTTATAGCATGGCAGAGGGTTAGACTTTTAAAAGGTTTATAATTGCTCTTATTCCTCTGCTGATTTTTTAGAAAATCCTGTCAGTCATCTTTGATCAGAAGATATTTAGGTAAATTTCTTTCTGAAGAGATCATGAAACTCTAGATTCTAAAATGTGTGGTGAGAAGTCATTGTAGTGGATGAATGCTTGGGCCTTCATGAAGTGAGGAGATGCCACTCCACCCAGACGGGCTTGCGGAGTCTGCATTCAGGGATTCCCTAGTCTGTCCAATCATCACTGGCTCCTGCCGCCTGCCCGTGCCGTCCAAGGCACCTGGCCTTGGGCAGGCGTCAGGTAGCTGTGCCCGGGCCACATCTGCCCTCCACGTTCATCTCTCCCCCTACAGATCATAGGGATGGTTTCCTCATTTTATTATCATGCAAATGATGTACATAAATACCTGGTTACAAACAGGCAGCTTAGAGCAACCAGGAGGCCCTTTTCTCAGTGACAGATCACACTCTCTTAGAGTAGTCATTTTTGAATAATTGTTGCAAAATATGAAAACTGTCAGCAAAATTTCTGCGCCACTGAAGTCGTCAGGAAGCGTTTGGGAGAATACGTGTCTGTGCTAGATGCTGTTGAAGGAGGTCAGGCCATTGGGGTCCCTTCCTTCTTAAGTCTCCTCCACCAGCTTCCAAATAGGGGATGCCAGCTTTGCGCCAGGCACACACTACCTGCTGAGACGCTACGCATGAGCAAGACCTTGACCTAGGGCTCCCTCTAGGGAGGAAGATGACCAGAAAGTAGACACTACCAAGACAGTGCTAAGTGCTACAACAGGGGTCAGAGCTGCACAGGGAGTCCCCAGAGGTAGTGAACCCATCATCAGGGCTTAGGAAAGAGCTTCTAAAAGAGGATAAAGCCAAAAGGTGACACCAAAACCTGGGTATTTCTGTGGGGTGGCTTTTTTCCCTTTCTGTTGTTCTACTTGTACTATCCAGTAGAGTAGCCAACCCACCTCCAAGGAAAATAAAATTCAAAATACATAATGTAATCAGTACAATGATAGCTCTTATTGTTTTGCTTCTGAACTTCAAGCTGTGAAGTCATTCTTGTAACACAGGCTGAATTTTCCCCCTCAGCCATGGTGTTTAGTGAGTGTGAATCTTCATTCAACCATTAAAATCTCTAAGAGTATTTTTATACTAACAGTTCACAAACTCATGGCAATTATAGTCTAAGTAGATTCCAACTCCTGCCCCCACCCGTCTTCCTGCCACCACCGCCGCCTGGTCTCTGGAGGAACTTGGAAAGAATTTACCAGCCTTTAGGAACATTCAGCACTTTAAAAGTGTCACAGAGCCATAAATAAAGAGTAAGACACCCCTAAGGCTGTCATCTCATCACCACGCCCGTCTCTGCTGAGGAGGACAGAGACAGGAAGGAAATTCGACAAGTTCACTGTGCAGAAGCCAAGCAGGCCCAGCCACATGTGGGAGGGTCGGCGTCTGTGTCCCAGCAGTGGGGCAGGAAGGTGTGCGAGGGAAGGGGTTGCCTGGAGGTGAGGCTGTGCAGCAGGCCAGCCCAGCCCTGGGCTTGGTGTTCCAGGAGAGACCAGCACATACGTGAGTGAGGCAGGGTGCTACTGTTGGTAGGGTGGGAAGTGACCACGCAGGGTAGGGTGGGGGTTTCATGGCTAGTGGGCGGCCAATTCTGCGACATTGCTGTGTTCTGCATGGAATATTTTCTGGATTCTTGCCAAGGTGTTTACTCAGCCTAGGGAAAGACAGGAACACATGAGGGGCCCAGACCTTGCCTCCTGCTCCATGATAGGGTTTTGGAGGGCATACATTGCACATCTGGAGCTTAAAAATAATTAAACATGTAGAAATAGAACTTCAGTGAAGGATAATGTATTAGTGGAGGAAAGACCAAATGGAAGATGGTGTTAACCAGTCCACAAATAGAAATGAGTGTTATATTAGGAGCCTAAGGTGGGACAACCACACTTCCCCAGAGCTCTTTAAAAATAGTGCAGACACTCATGCCTCTAGTATGATTCAGTTCAGCTCCTCATTGAACCAGGGAAGAGACCGACAGACTTCACACCGCTTCTTCTGTTCCTGTAATTCTCCACTGTGCAGCTTGGGATTTCCTGGAGATGTTTCCATAAAAATAGAGAGATGCCATCATCACTGTCGTCACTGTCACTGCTGTACAATAATAAAAGAAGGTGCTAGGATGCCTTCCTGTAAGTTTTAGGCTAGATGTATTAAAAAGTATCCGGTATTTCCATTGCATTGACTCATCTGTTATAGCATCATGAACTACAGCACTGTAGAAGGGGGTGTGAACATTTGACTTTGGCCTCAACTTCTTTCTTTGCATGCCTTGCTTTGGCACTCTTCTGTGGACATCAGTTGCTGTTGACCAGGGAAACCTGAGCAGTGGTCTGTGTTCAGAATATGTGTTAGGTGCATGGTATCTTGGAAGCCCAGAGCATCCTAGTAATCTTCTAAGAATACTACTATTTCTGCAGGTTTTATTTTTCTAAACTTTCTGTTTTAACGGTTCTTCCAGAATTCATTCTCTTCTTAGCCTCTCCTTTCGAGCCCACTCCTCTCCCACCCCTAAAAACAAAACCCAAACCCCAGGCATCTTTCCTTTCTATAAATGCTGGGCTCCACACACCGCAGCCACCACCCTGCCCTGCCACGTGAAAACAGGCTGTGGGTGTTTAGTGGAATTCTCCTGTTTAAAATGACTGAAAGGGTGTGGGAGGACAGGTGTGGGGGTTGCCACACACCCCCTCGTGAGCTTGAAGGGGGTCGTGGAGGGAAAGGGCATCTCAGTGCAGAGCTCCAGGGTCTGGGAATCATCACGCATGTTTCCGAGAACCTGTTGACTGCAGTTTTCACTTTGAGGATACCCTGGGCCCTGTTTGGAGAGGCTTTGTGGCCCTGAAGAGAGTACAACACTGTCTTTTCAGTTGCTAGTGTTCTGCTCCCATGACGTAAAGACGAGGAGGTCTCGTTCCATTTATGGGTTTTTCCCAGAGTCCAGAGCAAGTGTCTGCTGCACTTGTGGGGCCCCACACTAGGCCCTGACACCCTCAGGGGAGGGCTTCAGGGGCACCACAGGCCACCCTCATCTGTAGCCAGGGACCAAGCTGCTGCAGTGAGATGGCCAGGCTGTGAGGCAGTGGTCTCTAGGACCCAAGCATCCCTGGGTCTTTCTCGCCTGCAGGAAGAGCTGCCTCTCTTGCTCTCGGCAGAGTACTCTCCTGGCTCAGGCCCTCATCAGGCTGCTGCCACCCAAGGGCGCCCTGCAGGGCCACTCGATTCAGTCTGCAGGCTCCTGGGAACACTGTTCCTGCTCCCACAGCCTCTGAGCACGCCTGTGACCTCAACCTGCCCCAGGTGAGTTCCATGCCACTAAGGTGCCTGTGAACCTCCAGGGCCATTGCTCATCTCTGTCCTGTAGATGCACCTGCCACAGCCAGTGCCTGACACCTTTGAAGCCTCAGGGCAACAGCACGGTGCAGGTGTCCCAGCAGGGCAGGGCAGATCCCGAGTGTGCAGGTTTATAAGAAAGCAGTCCCCTTCAAAAGAAAGGTGGTGTGGGGTTTACTCTTTTTTGTAGAGATAGGGTCTCATATTGCCCAGGCTGATCTTGTACTTCTGGCCTTAAGTAATCCGCCCCCTTGGTCTTCCAAAGTGCTGAGATTCCAGGCACACCCAGCCTGGAATTTAGTATTACAGAGAGTAATTCCATGCACTGTTTCATACAACTGAGATCGTTCTCATCCTTGCCTGAATCTTTAAGTAAGATATTAGCTCAAAAGATGCATGCCTCTCAGACAGTATCGCGTGTTCCATGTGCTCAGACCAAAAGAGAAATAAAATCCAGAGCAAATAAAGATCTAACATAAAATACGAACTCCAAAAATCTTAGAAGAAAAAATATGTTTCGAATATTGAAGAGGACCTTCCCAATCAAACAGGAAGTTTAGAGGCCATAAAGGAAAAAGAGAGTGTTTGATGCATAAAAATGTGTAGCATCTATAGAGAAACCCACCGCAAAGTTTAAAGAAATGACTGGCTAGGGGAGATAGTTGCAACACGTAACAGACAAAGATGTGTAACCATAATATGTCAAGCTTTCATATAAATACATAGGAAATAAATGAGAAAACTACAAACACACTAATATGATTATGAAAAAGAGAAATACAAATTACCATAACCATTGGGAAAGATCTGAAATTACCAGTAATTAGAGAAATATGAATTAAAATGCGACACATATTTTTGCTTATCCAATTGGCATCAATTAAAAGGGTGAGTCTCCACTGTGAATGAGGGCGCAGGGAACGTGCCTTCTGGGTTAGCCTAAACTAGTGCAGCATTTACGAAAGGTAGATTCTCAGTAGCCATGAAGATTAAAAGTGATGATGCCCTGGGCCCACAGATGTCACTTTTAGGAGTCTTTCCTACAAGTACACTGACAAACGTGTGCCAACCATACACTTGCACATGTACACGTGCGATCTTATGGTCATAAGAGAATAAAGAAAACAAGCAAGTTGCCTGAACAGCCACCAGCTGGAGAAGGCAAATTCCAGTATGTGTGCCCTCTGTAACAGACAGCCGCCAGACAGAGCGAGGCCAGTGCATATGTGTTCTTGTTTAAAGAAGTCTGTGATGTATTAAGTGAAAAGAAACAAATAAGATATTTGCACATCGATTCAAATAACTGAAAAGAGGAAAGCCTTTATTTCATAGCAAACACAGACACGTACAACGGGGGCCTGGGCTTTCCCATGGGACAGAGTGGGGCTTGGTGGAGTCAAGGCACTGTGGGTTGGGAAGGGAGACTTTACACTGCACTGTTTCCTTCTATATGATTTAAATTTTCAAGTTTTCATTATTTTTGTAATGAAAATTCTTTTCAAATGAAACACAAATATGTAAAAAATGCCCAGAGACTTATGAAAACATAATTTGATTTGCTTTGCTGCAAATGCTTATCTGCATAGCTTTCCATATTCAAGAACAGATGACCTAGAAAGGCGTCCTCCAAGGGAAGAGTTGATCCATTGCAGGACTTTGTGTACCTCCCCTGTCACCATGATTTTCCTGTTTCCATGTCCATAAAGCAATGAAGTTCTCTTGAAAAGAAAACATTTGGAAATCCCAGGGTATGCTTTAACTTGAAAGGTAATTTGTGAATACTCTGCTATTGAACCACAAAATAAAAATAAGGGTTGGTAAACAAGGCATTATTTGGGGTTCAGTCCTTACACTGTGTTCACTGCCTTTGTCCTGAGCGGAATCTCTCTGCTTCCTTTCATGCTTGTCCCTGGGTGATCTCCTCGGGCTGGTGGCCAACCCCCTGCACAGACCCTCAGGGCTCCTGGAGGCGCAGTCAGGCACTCTGCAGCCAGTGCAGGCCTTGTCCTGTTGGCGGTGGCTGCTCTCACAGAGAGCACACCCATGAACCTGGACAGAGCCCAGCGGGGCCACACATCCCAGCCCCTTCTCTCAGCCGGGGGTGCTGAGTCTAATCAATCCACCTTGTACCAGTGAAGCCACTTAGCTGCCTCCCGTGTCAGGAGGGACAAAGTAGGGGCTCCAGACAGCCTGGGAGACGCCACATGGTGTGTGGGGGTAGGGTCCTGAGAAACACAGGGTCAAGGCCAGGGTGTCCCAGACACAGGAAGGTTACGCACAGGGGCAGAGTCAAAGACTGTGTTCCTAGGTAAACAAGCGTGTCATACTTCCTGTGGCCTGTGAGCAGAAATACGGTCACATTTCCATTGGAACCCAATTGTAAAGGGCCCAAGCCCCTGCTTGAAGCAATTTCAGTCTTCCCAGGAAGCCCCCAGCATGAAAATTGTTGATAAGCCCTGGGGAGCTCTTGGGTCGGGGGGTGGGGGTGTCATATAAGTGTGGCAGCTCTGCTGGACATTTCCTCCCCATAGGAAGTAGACACTCAAGCCCCGAGGCTGGGCCGGGCACCAGGTTCCTAGAGTCCCCACCACTCAGCCGACAGGTCACAGGGGACCCCAGGGCAATAGCAGCCCCTTGGCTGGGGCAGGGTCAACAGGCCTCACTGACTGCCAGCCTCGGGGAGCTGCTCGGGGCATGGCCTCTATACCTCTGAGCATGGCTTTGTCCGTGTCCACAGGGAAGGGTGATGTTCCCACTGACCTGGCCTCTCCCTGCCTGTGGGGGCAGGGGGCACTTGGCAGGTCCACTTGCTCGCTGTGCACAGCTCAGCCATCGGCCTCCCACACACTCCGCTTTCCATTCTTAAGGCACCAGCCCCTCTCCTATAGACCCCAGGGCCCCGCTGCCCTCCACTCCCACCCTCAGTCCCTAAGGTGTTGGGATCTGAGTGTGGAAGCGGAGGGCAGTCTCAAAGGGTAGGACGTGGAGGAATCCACAGAGCCCCTCGTCCACCCTCACCCTCAGTTCCCAGGGTGTGGATGGCAGATGCACGCAGCCGTAACTGCTAGGGAAGCACCACCTGGTCTTGGCCTGCATCACCCCACATAGGAGCAGATGTGCTGACAGATACACCTCCCCACTGACCAGGGCCTGAGCCCTGCTGCAGCGCAAGTGTGCACATATGTGTGTGATGCGTATGTGTGTGCATGTGTGCTGTGAGCCCAGGGCAGTGCAGTTAATGGTGTTCTCTCCTCTTCCTCCCGCCTTGTGTCATGTCCCACATGATGCCACCCCTAGATTCCTGCACTGTCTTCCTCACAGCATCCCCGAGCCCCTTGCTCTGAGTTTACATCACTGCATGGACAGTCACTTCCTTCCAGCGTGGGGGACTAGGAATGAAGCAGGCAGCAGAGCCATGGGCTGGGAGAGGGGGGCAGAAAGTGGGTCCAGGTCCCCCATGAGCCCTTGACCTACTTCCTCTCCCGAAACAGGGGTCTAACTCACCTGCGTCCAGCTACTGGCCCAACACTCTGTGACTGGAAGTCACTCTGTGCTGCTGGACTCACGTGTGAAGTGTGTGTCAATAGCATTTGGGGAATTTTGGAGTGGTGGTGTCAGAAACCCAGGGGAGACCTGACCACTCCTGAAGTGCTGGAAACAATGTTTCCTAACTCACCTGCATAGCCACAACCTTGGAGGGAAGGGGCCGATGTGATTTTTCCTTTTGAGTATGGGTCCCTTGGGGGATTGCTCTGAGAAACTCCACTCAACCATAAAGACGGGTTTAACTTTTTAGAGCAGTGACATTAAAGAAATAGCTTCAGTTTGGGGAGACTCTCAATTCCCTGTGGTGGGGGATGGAGGGTGTCCTCTGGCAGGAAGAGGGTCTAGGTGATGGGAGCCCCGGGCTTTTCATGTTCTAGGAGAAGGTGGCACCCAGGGGCCTGCCCACAGACCTGACTGGGGCCAACACTCTGGCCTGGACTTATGTCCCCATGTGGGAAGCAGGGATCATTACAGCCAGCACTTCCAGAGGTCTGTGGGTGGATAGACGTACCTTCTTAAGGGCCTCTCATTCTAGCATTGCAGAGACAAGGTTTGTGGGATGAAGATGCTGGGGAGCAGAGGTCTGTGGGGAAGAGTACCCTCTCAGGCCAACCTTTCTGCTAGATGTTCTGAGGACACCCTAGTCCTCCCGTGGCCCAGGCAGCGGGCTGGATCCAGTGGCAGGTGTGGCCAGAAGCACAGGCTTCCGGCTCCCTGGCTGCAGGTTTGCTCGGCCTCCCAATTGTACCTTCATGTCTCTTTCCCTAAAGTGGGACAGTTGTGCTGTCTTCTGTGGCCTCTGAGGACCAGATGTGTGCAAGAGGCCTTCAGGGCCTGCTGGCTGGCACAGTGGCGGTATCTGGAGAACGGGGCGGGGCCAGAGGGGCCAGGTGGCTAACCATTCTTCTCTTTCACGGCAGCGGAGCTGGAGTTCGCCCAGATCATCATCATTGTCGTCGTGGTCACGGTGATGGTGGTGGTCATCGTCTGCCTGCTGAACCACTACAAAGTCTCCACGCGGTCCTTCATCAACCGCCCGAGCCAGAGCCGGAGACGGGAGGACAGGCTGCCACAGGTGAGTACCCTGGCCACCCTGGCTCCAGAGTCAGGCAGCGGCAAGAGACTCAGGAGCCCATCAGGGTTCAGAGGCTGGAAGCACCTTCAGTTGACATTTAAAAAACAGGGTGAAGCATACCTCTAAGTGTTCCGCCTAGTGAGTCCCCACAAACTGAACACATCGGTGTGACCAGCACCCAGTCAAGAAATAGGCATGGCAGTCCTCCCAGAAGCCCGCCTGGCCACTGCCAGGCCTCCCCTGCCGAGTGTGTGGCTTTGCCAGCTTTGGAGCCGTGCATCGTTGGGGCCGGCCATGGTGCTCCCTCGTGCCTGGCTCCTCTGGCTTGGCAGTGCACTTGTGAGATACATTGTGTTGTAAAGTCCTGTCCTGAGCTGGGTCCTGAGGGTTCTTCTGGGACAAATCACACATTCATTGTCACTAAACGTGCCAGCAGTGCCTGGGTGCCATGAGCTGGAGGACACCCGGAGCTTGAGGCCATGGGAGCCTCCTAGGGGATCAGCGGTGGGGTTGTAGAGGGGTACACACTCAGCTTGGGTTAATTTTAAGTTTCCAATTATTTCTTGCCCCAAACCAGCTTCCTCCTCTGGAAAGTAAAACACAGATATTCAGCCAAACTGCTCTGATCAAACTTGGGAGACCGGGGGCTGCTAGAGCATCCTGTCCTAAGCCTGTTTTGCAGGCTGTGATTTTGATGGCTTTGCTTCCAGCCAGAGGGTTAGGAGCGGTGAATTCAGCGAGCTTATAGATCCTTGACTTCAGTGGTGGGCAGCATGGCCGAATCCTGCAGTTTGCTGAGCACAGGAGAGGCATCCCTTTTCAGGACCAGGGCTGTGCAGTTCCTGCTCCTGCCCTGACTTAGGGAGGCTGTCCAGGGTGCAGGGTGTAGCCATCCAGGTGGGTTTCCTAGAGTGGTTTCCCTTAAACCGCTGGGACCCCTCTCAGGAAGGCAGGCTCACACTTCACTGGGCCCATTGGTGCAGCCATCCATATGGGCAGAGTGGAGGTGTGCTCTCTGCTTTGCAGCTCCTGCAGGTAGTGGGGAGAGGGAAGGGGTTGGTGCCACCAAGTGCTACGTTCAGACTGTGGCGATGGCTGGACACGGCAGCCTCAAGGAGGAGATGGGATGCCAGGGAAGGTGTGCACCCCGACAGCCCTTTCCTCCGCTCGCCACTGCATCCTCTCTTGCCCCTTCTGCCCTCTCTTCGGGTGCTCAGTCTAGTCTACAAGCCCCTCTGGCCCTGCAGTTTACCTTCCTCAAGCCTCAGCAGCTGCGCCGTCGAGATGTACTGAATGCTTTGGCATCCTGCTGCCTGTAGATTGTTGGACAGAGGGTGGACTAATTCTTCTGAAGTTCCAAACACACAGTGTATGCGATTCCTCTGTTTCAAGAGAGGACAGGGAGAAAATCTCAGCACAACGGCAGTTTCAGAACCACAGAAGGCTAAGACGTGGCTGCTTTGTCTTAATGTATTACAGGCTGTGAACACCACTCCTGGCCTTGGTGGAAACAGGCACAGCCTTCCCTGGCCTCTCCAGGAGCTCCGGAACGCTTGGTGTCTCTGTGTGCGGGCACACAGGGAGCTTTTCTATCCCCTGCCTGGGCCCTCCCTGATCTTCCTCCCAGACTTGCCCCGGTGTTGGCTTCTCTCTCCCTAGCACAAGTCACGCAGCTCCTTCCTCTGTGCCAGGCGCATGCCCAGCCCCCTTGCAGTCCCTGTTCATAGCACCTTGTGTCCTGAACCTGTTCGCCAGCCACACCTTTTCCGACCAAAAGGCACAGCAGAAAAGCAAAACGTGTCAAAGAAGTGTCTTCTCTGTCGTTGTGGCGGGCTTGTGTGACGTCCTCTCCTGGGAAGCGCCACTGGCCACCAGCAGAGCCTCCCTTCCCTGAAATCAGGAAGGTGATGAAGCGACATTCAGAGGTCCCTTCAGGTCTGCACACTGTGTGGCAGGTGAAGACATTTGGTAGCCAGTGAATTGTATCCACAGAGGTCCACATCCCTGTCTGGGCCTGGTTCTGTTAATGTGCATGTACAGTCTTGCCCCTGAGAGCTCTGCTCGGGAGCTGCGCTGGCGCTTGCAGAGATGCCGGCTGCACACAGCATGGTTTGAGGTCCTGAGCTGCTACGATATTTCTGCTTTTTTTCCTGAGTAACCTGGAATTGAAAGCTGTCCCTCCTCGAGGTTGGGCTGTCCCTCCTGTGGCTTCTACACAGCTTAGCAAAGGGCTCTGTGTGATGTTTCATAAAACGCAAGATGCATTCCAGCTCAATGACCAGAGGCAGCCCAGCCCAGGCCCTTGCTCCACTTCCCAAACTGGTCTCTTAGCCTAGTTCATGGTTCCCCACAAGGGAAAAGAGTGGCAGCTGATGAGGTTCTCCATTCTCTCCTGGACACAGACTCAGGCCTCGCTAACACTGTAGGTGTGGCCGTGCTCTCCATTTCCCCCTCTCTGCCGTGAGGGTCCCCTCACCTAGGTCCTCTCACCCCAGGAATGCCCTCACGCAGACAGGCTTCCTGCCTCCTAGTTCCCTACTTCCCCCTAGCTGCTTTTAAGAAATGCCTATTCCCTGATCGCTCCCCTGCGCAGTATTAGGGGAGCGATCTGATTCATCTACACTCAGGTCAGGAGTCTCAATCAGGGATGATTCTGCCAAATGTCTAGAGGACATTTGCAGTGTCTGGCATCATAAGCGGGGGGAGGAGGGTCCTACAATGTGTCCTACAGTGCGCGGGAGGCCCCGAAACAAAGAATCATCTGAGGGATGTAAGCAGCGCTGAGGCGGAGGAGCGGGTCCCACCAGGTGCTGAGCACTGCCTGGCACGGGGGTGCTTCACTGACAGAAGAGGCCACCTGTTGCCATGAGGGAGTCTCCCTAGGCCGGCTCTGAGGCATCCACAGCATCTACTTCCCAGCAGTACAAGTTTGGGGTTCGGTCTGGGACTCTGCCTTGGGAACAGTTTCCCCTGGTGACTCCTGCCTCCTCTGCTTATGCAGTTCATTCAGTGGATGCCCCCCAGGAGCTGGGCACCGAGCAGGAGCAGGAAACAGTGGCCATGCCCCATCCCTGCCACCAGCAGCACCTGCAGTCCCCTGGCGGAAGCCAAGGCCCTGCTGCCATTCTCTCCATCTTCCTGGGGGAGGGTGGGGGCCTGGCTGGCCGATTGTGACTTTGGGATGGAAGAGTGTCAGGCTTGGGAGCTGTGGGAGGTGTTTGGGGCAGGCATGAGGACCTGCGTCTCCTCTGTTTCCATGCCCAGCCTGGCCTGACCCATGTGCAGTTGGCGAGGGCAGTTCCAAGTTGCCTGCTTCCCCATCCCTAGGTGACTGCCTGTGTCAGGTAGCCCCCTCCCAAGGGGCTTGGAAGGGGCTGGACAGACACGGCTGGCTGGTTGGCATGGCAGGGAGGGCCTTGTGCCTCTTGGCAGAGCCTGGTAGTCCTCCGCCTCCGGGATCCCTGTGCTGCTGTGCGGGCCTGTGCTCCTGGGTGAGGCCGCTGGGGAGGAGGTGTGTGTGTGGGCAGGTGCTGCCACCCTCATGGCTTCGTTCCATTATCAGAGCCCCTGCAAGCTGCTAAGCACCCCTTCCTTCTCAGCACCGATGTCCCAGGCCTTCCTCCCTCAGCACCCGAGGCCCTGGGAGCCCAGCACCCTCTAGTCGGCAGCTGAGGGTGTGTGTCCCTCCCATCCCCTCTGTGGGGACAGCCTTCTTCGGAGCCTGTGCGTTGCTGGGGCACCTCCTATGGGGGCCCATTAGTAGAGACCCACCCGAGGGCTGCGTGAGTGCGTTAAAAAATGCTGTTTTTTTGAAACCTGATGCCAGAAGGGCTGGGCATCAAATTAACCAACTTTTAGGTGATTTGACTTCACACTCTGGTTAAACTAATTGTTCCATCTTTCTGCTGGAAGCCTGGAGAGTGGAGGTGGAAACATAGCATGAGGCAGTAGGATGGGACTGGGTTTTGGTTTTGAGGAGGATGAGCAGGCGGGCAGCCTTACTTGGTTGTGGAAGTTTCCCACCCTGCTGTGAGCGGCCCTTTGCCTCCTCCACAGGTTGTCCCCTTTGACCACAAGGAAGGGCCAGACCAAGGTTAACCAGATAGCGTCGCAGTGGCCCTGGCTTCCCTGCTTCTTTCGGAGAGTCCCCTTCTGAGAAGTGGTGACTGCCCCGCTGCCGTCTGTGGCCCCTTTCCTGAGGGAGTGACCGGCTCAGCCAGTTCTGGTCCCAGTCCCATGGGGTGTGCTCCTGTGCAGGTGAGGAGCAGCAGCCCTACTCGCCTCAGCCAGCACCCCCTCCCACCTCCAGGGCCCTCCTCCCCTCCGCCAGCATCCTCCTGATGCTAGCACCTTCCTCCCAGGTCCCTTGGCCTGGGACAATGCATGCCGCATGAACGTGATGGGCGTCCTGAAGCCAGTCAGCCTTTGTCGCCGCACAGTAGACACTGTGTGTCTCAGGGGAGCCCAGGGACATTGCTGGGCCTGACTGTGGTGGAAGTAGCCATTTCTGGATAAAAATGAAAACTAGCAACTCAAATGTAAATTATGTCACAGGCAAAGCAAATGCTTATATCATGGCAGATAGCAGTGGTGGGTTTGAATCTGAATCCTTGTGTGTTTGAATTTGAATCTCTGGAGCCTGGTTTGAGTGACTTCTGAGCTTTGAGACTGTCTATATTTCTTTTCATTTTCTTAGACCACTTAGTTATGGGAAAACAGTAAAGGGGCATGAATATTCCAGACACAGACGGAGACCTGTTTGAACAAGTTGCTGGCACGTTTCTTGCTAGAGCTGAGAGAGCCTAGGTGACCTTTTATGACTGCCTGCAGCCTGGCCCAGAGGGTCCAGCCCAGCCTGTGGGGACAGCCCAGGGCAGCAGATGGCATGCAAGCAGAAGGGGTGGCCATCAGTGGATGGAAGGAGAGGCAGGAGAGGGGCGGGGACTTTTACCCACATTGAAGAGCACGAAATTGTGGACATTCAGCCATTTTTGACCTATAGAAACAGCAATTTCAATTAAAAAGTTAACAAAAGAAATCACATCAGGCATCTCTTCACTACCAACTCCTACAGGGATTAAATCGGTTGTAAAAATCCAGATGCCTGTTCCCACAGCCAGGAGGAACAGCCAGGCCCCACCCAGCATAGCCAGGCTCCTCCAGGCTTCCCCCAGGGCGGACATTGGGAGGGGGTCCTGACTGCTGGGGAGGAGGACAAGCACTTGGTGGCTGCCAGCCCTCTTGATGCAGAAACTCCTGCTCCTCAGATCCACAGTGCCCTGATATGGGGTGAGTCCATCCCACAAGTTCCTCTCTGCAGAAGCGACAGAGTTAGCCTAGAGCATGGCTGTGTACGTGGTTTGTCCCACAGGGTGTTCTGACCTAAGCTGATCTAGCTTTTAAAAATTGGGGTTGGGTGCAGTGACTCATGCCTATAATGCCAGCAATTTGGGAGGCCAAGGCAGGCAGATCACTTTAGATCAGGAGTTTGAGACCAGCCTGATAAACATGGTGGAACCTCATCTTTACTAAAAATACAAAAGTTAGCCATGCATGGTGGTGCATGCCTATAATCCCAGCTACTTGGGAGACTGAAGCAGGAGAATCGCTTGAACCTGGGAGGCAGAGGTTGCAGTGAGCTGAGATCGTGCCACTGCACTCTAGCCTGGGCAACAGAGTAAGACTCCATCTCAAAAAATAAAAATAAAAAAAAAATTTTAAATTAAATTTGGGAGATTTCACATCAAAGTTGGAATGTCCATCTTCTCTTGAAAAGGCAGCCTATGGGGCCACACCCTGAGGCAGGGGCTATGAGGTAGCTGCCATGGGGGAGCCTGTGCTCCCCAGGATGTCACCCATCTCTCGCTGGGGACCCTTCAACAATGGGCAGCATCGTTGCCATCTGTGGGTTAGCATGTGGGGGCTGTTTTTCATAGAAAATGTTCTTCTGCACTCAGGCTTCTACCACAAAACTGAAGAACAAGATAGACTGAGAGGGCCACTGTTTTCCAGAAAAATGGTCGAGAAAGTCCTTGTAGAAGTAAAGACTGTTCCTGCCTGGTTAGGAGTTAAGCCGCATGTCTGGGTCAGCAGTGCACCGCGTGTCCTGTGCCAGCCTGACATGGTCACTCGTGGCCACTGTTATCCAGTCATCTCCCCAAGCAGGGCCCTCCTCTGTGGCTAAAGCCTGTAGCCAGAGGGACAGCAGTGGCCATGGGCTCCCTGCTATCTGAGGCTCCGCCCTGCCACCAGCAGCCTCTTTGTTGGCCTTGGGAGCAACAGTGGCCAGAGGGCAGACGGTCCTGGGCAGGTGGCTGACAGCCAGGAGCCCGCTGTGCTGGGGCTTGGAATCCACGATGAGGGGACCTCTGGGTGTGCCATGTGTAGGGGGTGCCTTTCTTTACCTGGGCAGTGTCGCTGTACCCTCCCCCGCAGACAGAGGCTCTGAGGTGGGCTTCAGGCTCAGGGGTGTTTGAGAAACCCACAGGCAGTGGGATCCCTCAGCGGGAACAGGGAGCAGGGGTTTCAGTGCTGCTGTTCATTCCTGCTGTGTCTGGAGGGCTGACTCACTGTGCCCTGCTGCTCTCGCTCTTGCCCACCTCATGTGTTTAGAAAAGCATATGGAAAACGATGGAAAGGAACGATTTTCAGTAAGGCTTGAAGGAGTGGACTAAGGGGCTTACTGATGCAGTTGTATGCGGTCTGTCTCTACACTCCAGACGAAAGAAAAGAGCCACAGGCTTCCTCTGGCATCACTGCTGGGGTGAACAGTGGGGGACCGTTTCCCCACAGGCAAGGCAGACCCTGCTGCACTGCAGACCAGATGTGTGTGTCTGCCTTGTCCAATGACAGCTCTCCATTATTGCATTTCACGGAAACTGCATTTCAAGAGCTCAGGGTCCTATGAGTTGGCCGCACAGTGTCTGAGTGAGCAAGGACTTGGTGTTATCAGGTCATTTGGAAGTTTTTGCTCTGTCTAATTGAAGCATTAGAGGATAGACAACTTCACATTACCTCAAAATGAGAACGTCTCCCTTCAATTAAGAGAAACAGGAGGCCAAGCGGCCAGGTGGAAGCTGTGTAAAGATGCTGGACCCCAGGTCCGTGCAGATTCCCACATGAACAACAGTGGGCTTTTGAAGAGCTGAGGCTTGTCTTTAAAGTGACAGTGTCTCAAATAGTCCTTCTACTGTCCTTCTACCAATGTTGCCGCTGCTCAGAACGTTTGGGAATTACCATCAGGTTTTGGGGTTGTTTTTAAGTGACAAGATCTCGCTTTGTTGTGCACGCTGGAGTGTAGCGACATGATCATAACTCACTGCAGCCTCGAACACTTAGGCTCAAGTGATCTTCCCATGTCAGCCTCCCAAGTAGCTATGACTACAAGCACACACAACCACACCTGGCTAATTTTTAAATTTTTTTGTAGAGATAAGGTCTCACTGTGTTGCCCAGGTTGGTCTCAAACCCCTTGGCTCAAGCCAGCTTACCACTTCAGCCTCCCAAAGTCCTGAGATTACAGGCATGAGCCACTGCAGCTGACTAGGTTTTTTGGTTGGTTTTTTTTTTGTTTTTGTTTTTTGTTTTTTTTTAAGTCAAGGGAAACTTTTTTTAAAAGCTTCTCCGCAATGGCAAACCTTCCCTTTTCTTTTCCCCCTACTTGCTCTTTGGGGATAGATTTGATTTTTGGCACTAGCTAAAATCCATTTAGAGTTAAGTCTTGTGCATGATATGGGTGATCAAACCAAATGATAGAATTTTGGTTCAAAGGCAGGCACGACTCAGTGAGGCTGACGTCCGAGTTACAAACTGACCTGTAGAGAATGACCAGGAAGGATCCACAGCAAACTGACAGCTGTGCCTGGGGAGGAGGCACGAACAAAGGAACCCCGGTCTGTGCAGTAAAACTTTTATGATAAGAATATATTCATGTATTACCTTTGCAATTGCGAAACATCCTCTGTTCATGTAAACTGATGCTGAAGGTAGTAATGATCTGGCCATCTATATAGACTCCCAGGTAATTCATTTCAACATGGTTTCTATGGTGGCTAAAACAATAATTTTAAATAAAATGTATGAAAGTTTTTATAAACAAGTTTATAGTAATCTTTTAAATATATAAAGCATTAGCATTAATAATCTAGTAGTAAAATATGTTGCTTTATTTTTTGCTTAGTCCTTAAAAGTTGGTGTGGTTTATTCCGGAAAATGAAAAATAAAAATTTTCTTAGTGAGTCTAACTCTGGGTGGCCCTTGTTGGGGAAGCTCACCAGGCTGGAGTCTGGCTTTGGGCAAATCCAGCAGCTCTGTGACCTTGAGTGAAGGTCACAGAAGCTCCCCTCTGAGCCCTGACTTCCTCTCACACATGAGACGAGTCAACTGGGGCTGAGATCAAGATCAAGCCTGCCTGGATCTTGTGTGGTTCCACATTTTCCTGCTGCCTGGAGCTTTCTCATTCCCAGGCTGATTCCTCTTGAAGTCCGATTACTCAGAATCCCCAGCAGCAAGCTGGGAGAGGCACCTCCGTACCGCTTTCCCCCCTCCCCAGTCCATTGCATTGTCCTAGAAATAGAAAGGATTCCCTTTCCTTTCTTCCCAGTAGACCTTCCTAGATGATTTGTCTTTTCTCTTAAGGGATGTGCCCTAGATTGAGCAGAGCTGGGGGATCTTGAATCTTAGAAGTCTGATGATGGATTCCCTGGGAGGAAGAAGGGGGGAGGTGCAGTCTCTGACATCAAGGGCTGCTGGCTTCACATCCAGGCTGTGACTGCCATCTAGAGTGGACAGGATGGTAGTGATAAAATACTGAGATGGTGGTGGGGCTGCATGAGAAAAGGGAGAAAACAGGGAAAATTGATTTTATCAGAAGGCAAAGATGTTGCCGAATATCCAAAGATCAGTTTCACCTCTTCTTTGAAATTCTCACCCTGAAACAGGAGAAAAATAAATTTCCAACTATTTGAGGCCATACATTCATTCACTGAGTGGTTAGAGCTTGGGTAGCGTCAATATACCCGGTAGCAGCCTCGCTTTACTGCAGACTGGACAAGGCACCTAGAGAGGAATGCACCTTCTTTGTCCTCAGTTTCCCCCCTCTAAATAAGGGATAACTGGCTTCATTCAGAAGCCTTCAATCTGTATTTAACCATGAAGAACGGTAAGAAATACATTTTATATAGCAACACAAAAGCCTCCTATAACGCAGTCAAGGCAGACGTTTTACAAAACAATACTTACAGTGTGCCCAGATCGTTTTTATTCTATTTAATTTTTTTTGGAATGCTGGCTATGACCCACTTAAATGGATTTTCCAGCTCTCTGAGAGGTTGCAAAGCACATGCTGGAAAACAGTGTTCAGTGTTCCCCCTGGCTGTTTCCAGACCCCATATCTGATCATTCCTGGATCCTCTGTGTGTGTGGAAAGGAGAGTGTAGCTGAGAGCATAAGCCCGGGAGGGTTCCAGGCGTGGTGTAGCCTTGCACACAGGGATGCAGGGCAGCCCATGGAGCAGCACAGGGGAATCCTCAGCAAGTCATAGCTGCAAATCACTGTACTTTAATATGAAATGTATTGTTCGGATTGAAAAGGATATAAAAAGACAGAAATGAAAAGGATTATAAAACAGTACTTTGAACAATTGTATGCAAACCAATTGGATAACTTAAAGAAATGAAAAAATTATTAGAAACATCCTACCAAGACAGAATCATGAGGAAATAGAAAATCTTTTTTTTTTTTTTTT
>NW_016107557.1:700507-732460 GCF_001604975.1 Cebus imitator | reverse complement strand
CCACCTTGGCCTCCCAAAGTGCTGGGATTACAGGCATGAGCCACCACGCCGGGCCAGAAATAGAAAATCTTAATATATCTATTGCTAGTAAGGAGAGTGAACCAATAGTCTCAAATCTACTACCTGGACCACATGGCTTCACTGGTGAATTCTACCAAACATTTAAATAATTGACATCAACCCTTCTTAAACTTCTAGAAATTTGAAGAGGTGGGAACACTTCCTAACTCATTCTTTGAGGCCAAAATTCCTGCTACCAAAGCCAAACAAAGACACAACAGAAAAAGATAACCATAGATGAATATTTCTTGTAAACATTGATGCAAGAATCCTCAACAAAATACTAGCAAACTAAATTCAGCAGTATATTAAAAGGATTATACTGGCCTGGCACAGTGACTCACACCTATAATCCCAGCACTTTGGGAGGCCAAGGGAGGCAGATTACTTGAGGTCAAGAGTTGAGACCAGCCTGGCCAACATGGTGAAACTCTGTCACTACCAAAAATATGAAAATTAACCAACCACGGTGGCACGCGTCTGTAATCCCAACTACTCAGGAGGCTGAGGCAGGAGAATCATTTGAACCCAGGAGGCAGAGGTTGCAGTGACCTGAGATCACCCCACTGTACTCCAACCTGGGAGACAGAGCGAGACTCTGTCTCAAAAAAATAATAATAATAAATAAAAGTAAAATTTAGGCCGGGTGCAGTGGCTAACACCTGTAATCCCAGCGCTTTGGGAGGCCGAGGCAGACAGATCACCTGAGATCGGGAGATCAAGACCAGCCATGACCCACATGGAGAAATCCCATCTCTACTAAAAATACAAAATTAGCCAGGCATAGTGGTGCATGCTTGTGATCACAGCTACTTGGGAGGCTGAGGCAGGAGAATCACTTGAACCTTGGAGGTGGAGGTTGTGGTGAGCCAAGATCACACCACTGCACTCCAGCCTGGGCAACAAGAGCAAAACTCTATCTCAAAAAAATAAGAAATTGAAAAATAAAAATAAAATTAAAAAAATATAAAAGGATTATACATCATCGAGTGGGGATTTATTCCCAGAAGGCAAGGATGGTTCCATACATGAAATTCAGTCAGTGTCATACACTACATTAACAGAATGAAGTTGGGGGGATGAATCACACAATCATTTCAGTTGATGCAGAAATAGTATTGTCACAGGATCCTTGGGGTGTTGCTTCGCCAGCCAGAAATTTTTGTGGCTGAATTTTCTGCCTGAGTATTGCTTGTGCCCTCTGAGCTCATCCTGCCCACTTGCCCTGGCAGGCTGCTCTCAGCTCATACTACTGGCCCAGATCCCACACCTGCCAAAGGCAAGCCAGACACAGAGCAGTGAGAGGTGTGTGAGTGAGTGAGGGCGAGGTCCAGCCACTGCACACAGCCAGGCATGCTAGGTGATACAGCAGGGGAGGCAGCTCCACATGCTTATGGCTGGACCAGATACACTGCATGCAGCATCTGCTGCAGGGACCTGCTTCTAGATGAGGGGAATGTGATGGCACCTAGAAGCTTGGAGACACGAGGAACCACAGAGTCCCAAAGAGGGTATCACAGCCCTGGTTCAGAGAGACCTAAGTATGGGCTCCCCAAAGGGCTGCAGCTCTTCTTTCCTTCTGGTCAACCACAGTGTGGTGAGTGGAGGGTCATGTTTCAGCTCTGTTTGTGTTACAGCTTTTTTAGTTCCACCTTTCAGCAGGTCCCAAGTTCTTGTCCCACATTCAAGAAGAATGAGGTACATGGATAACTGGAGGGTGAGCAAGGTGGAGAGGAGGTTCATTGAGCAACAGAACAGCTCTCAGGAGACCTAAACTGGGTAGCTCCTTTCTGCAGGCAGGTCACCCCAACATCTGTCCAGCTCAGAGCAAAGAAGAGACCCACAGTACGTAGCTCCTCTCCCCAGGCAGGTCATCCCAATGTGTGTCCTTCAATGGGTAGCTCCTTTCCTCAGGCAGGTCATGGCAGTAAATGTCCAGCTGTCAGTGGAGAGGAGACCTGCAGTGAGTAGCTCCTATCCACTGGCAGGTTGATCTGATGTCTGTTCAAGACTAACTGAATCCAGGATTTTTAATGAGCTCAGAAGGGAGAAAGTGCATGCTGATTGGTCCATGGATGGTCAAGGGAAGGCCCAGAAAAAGCATCATAAGTTCTTACTGCGGTCTGTGGACTCCACTCAGAACTGACAGCTTGGCCCCATGCTTCAGACCATCCCTGGCTTGAAGGTGGGACTTCACCAGGGACCCATACCTTTTTGCCCAGGAGCCTGTCTGCCTCCTGCTGTCATCAGTCATATACATGGCACCCAGGCTGTTAGAATCAAGAGACACCTGCAGGCCCACGCAGAGCCACCCTCAGCCCACCCACATCTCAGCCTCCCCTCCATGCTTGTCAGCACCTAAAGTCCGAAGGGGGCTGGTGTGTCAGCATCACCCTGAGTGCACACACACCTGGCCAAGTTGTGATAGTGTCCACGCTCAGCCTCAACTTTGCTCCAAAATTGGAGCACGCACCGGGAGCGGGAAGAGGCCAGGCAGCAGGGAGAGGCCAGGCAGCAGAAACAGGCACTTCTGAGCCTGTAGGGGAAGGGGGACTTTCCCAGGCCTCTGAGAGCACAGGGATGCCTGGGTCTACAGCTGCATCTGGGTTGCTGCAGCTGTGCCCAGGAAGGCAGGGCTCCTGCCCCGACATCTCAGAAGGGGACAGGGCTCCCACCCATTCCTAGCTCCCACCAGCTCCATGGAGTACACAGCCCTGGCCATGCCTTCTCAGCATCTTCTCAGTAGCTGCTCCAGATGGGCCACCACTGCCATTGGTATTGTTGAAATTCAACATCTTTTCATGATAGAAACCCTCAACAAAGTAGGATGGAAAGAAGGTACTTCAACATCACAAAGGCTTTCTATGAAAAGCCCACAGCTTACATCATACTTAATGGTGAAAGACTGAAAGCTTTTCCTTTAAGACCAGGAATAAGACAAGATGGCTGCTTTCACTACTTCCATTCAGCATAGTATTAATTAAAAGTTCTAGCCAGAGCAATTAGGCAAGAAAAAGAAATAAAAGGCATTTCAAGTGGAAAGGAAGAAGTAAAAGTATCTCTGTTAGAAGATGACATGATCTTACGTGTAAAAACCCTACAGATTCTATTTAAAAAATAATAACCCCAAAACTGTCAGAGCTAATGAATTTGACAAAGTAGCAGGATATAGAATCAACATGCAAAAATCAGTTGCATTTATTTACATGTGCAATGAACAAGTCAGTAAGAAAATAAAGAAAATTCCATTTTCAATAGTATCAAAAAGAACAGAATACTTAGAAATATACTTAACCAGGCGGTGAAAGACTTGTGCACTGAAAAATAGTTTGCTGAAAGAAATGGAAGGAGATACAAATAAATGGAAATATCTTGTATTCATGAATTGGAAGACTTACTATTTTTAAGAAGTTATTACTACTCAAAGCAATGTACAGACTTCACTGTAAACACTTTTGAAATCCCAATGAAGGTTTTTGCAGAAATAGGGGGAAAAAAATCCATCCTAAAGTTTATATGATATCTCAAGGGACCCTAAATAGCCACAATAATCTCAAAAAATAATTGAAAAGTTAGAGTTCTCACAATTCCTGATTTCAAAACTTACTACAAAGCTGTAGTAATCAAAACAGTGTGGTGCTGGGATATAGACAAATATATAGACCAATGGAATAGTATAGTCTAGAAATAAACCCTCAAATATATGGTCAAGTAATTTTCAGCAAGGATGCCAACGCCATTCAATGGAAAAAAAGACAGCTTTTTCAGAGTGGTGATGGGGAACCTGGATAGCTACATGCAAAAGAGTGACATTGGGCCCATTCAAAAATTAACTCAAAATGGACATAAACATAAGAGCTGAAACTTTAAAATTCAGCTTTAATTTGACTGCTAGAACAAAGTACCATAGACTGGGTGGCTTATAAACAACAGATACTGATTTCTCATTCTGGAGATTGGACATGAGAGACCACAGTGATGGCACGGTCGGGTTCAGAGGAGGCAACTCTTCCCGGTTGCAGACTGCCACCTTCTCTTGTGGAAAGAGCTTGCTAGCCCTCGGCCTCTTCTTATAAGGGTACTGATCTCATTCATGAGGACTCCACCCTTATTACCTAATTACCTAGCAAAGGTTCCACCTCCAAATACCATAACATTAGGAGTATTTTCCACTTCCCCCCGAAAAAGTGCCAAATGGTCCGATTTAAAAGGAAAAAAATTCAGTCACTGTGCTCCAGATCCGCAAATAACACATGTTGATTTTCAGCACCATAAAGACAATTATTGGGAAGATCAGGTGATATTTTTCTCTTTAATGCATGTGTTTTGGTGTCAAGCAGATTGAATTTGTGAGGAGTTTGCCTGTTATGTGGCCTTTCACTGACCATTCAGAAGGAAGAAAATATGAAACAGAATGCTCAAGTGTAAAGGAGTCTGAAAATGTCTGTCCTCAAACCTGCAAGATTTGGAACCCTTCTGTGTTCTTTTTTCATAGATGTAGGAGTTAAAAGTCTGGATTCAGTAGAGACATTTGACTAGCCAGCCCCTCAGTGTGGTCCCTGGGTCTGGGCAGCTGTGCTCACTGGAGCTGCCCATGGGGGCAAGCCAGAGAGGCCAGAGCACTAGACTAACGTTATAATTCCAACTGTACTTAGCAGAGAAGACAGCTATGCTCGTATGTGTGTGTGTGTGTGTGTGTGACTGTACCTTCTGTGGATATCGGCTAGGGACTGTCACAGGAAGACCTCTGCCTTTGGCATGTTTACTTCTGTCAAGACTCTGCCCACAGCCTTATAGACCCAAAAGAAAAATGTTCTCATCCTACTCAGAGATGTTCAAACAGGAGTGATTGATTGTCTGACAGTGACTACACTCGTAGGAAAATGCCAAACAGCAAGGCCCAGCTGTCCCTTGGTATCCTCAGGGGATTGGTTCTAGGACTTCCAAACATACCACAGTCCCAGCATGCTCAAGCCCCACAGTCTGTCCTGCTGAACCCACGGACAGAAAAGGTCGGACCCCTCCCTTTGAGAGACTTTTACATCTCCTGAATATACATACATTAGGTTGAAAACAATCTGCTTTTTAGTGGACCAGACAGGTTTAAACACATGTTGTTCAATGGTCCACTGTATTCATTCACAATACAGATTTCCTTTTAGAA
The DNA here is from genome assembly GCF_001604975.1 of Cebus imitator. Lineage (NCBI taxonomy): Eukaryota > Metazoa > Chordata > Mammalia > Primates > Cebidae > Cebus > Cebus imitator. Next base: position 727,236 of record NW_016107557.1, on the reverse strand, counting down.
AAAAAAAAAAAAAAAAAAAGCCAAAAGGAAAATAAAAGCTTATCACAAAGTTGAATTTTATAATTTTATTTGTTTTGTTTTTTGAGATGGAGTCTTGCTCTGTTGCCCAGGCTGGAGTGCAGTGGTGCAATCTTGGCTCACTTCAACCTTGGCCTCTTGGGTTCAAGCAATTTTCCTGCCTCAGCCTCCTGAGTAGCTGGGATCACAGGTGCTTGTCATCATGCCCATGCCCAGCTAAATTTTTGGTATTTTTAGTAAGGACAGGATTTCACCATGTTGGCCAGGTTGGTCTTGAACTTCTGACCTTAGGTGATCTGCCCACCTCTACCTCCCAAAATGCAAGGATTACAGGTGTGAGCCACTGTTCCCAGCCTTTTTTTTTTTTTTTTTTTTTTTTTTGAGATGGAATCTCGCTCTTGTCACCCGGGCTGGAGTGCAGTGGCATGATCTCAGCTCATTGCAACCTCTGCCTCCTGGGTTTAAGCAATTCTCCTACCTCATCCTCCCGAGTAGCTGGGATTACAGGCACCCACCACCACACCCGGCTAATTTTTGTGTTTTTAATAGTGATGGGATTTCACCATGTTGGCCAGGCTGGTCTCAAACTCCTGACCTCAGGTGATCCACCTACCTTGGCCTCCCAAAGTTCTGGGATTACAGGCGTGAGCCGCTGTGCCTGGCCTAAAGGTCTTTTTTGATTTTTACCCCATCCACTGCCTCCCTGCGTGACTTCCTGACATCAAGAAAACAGCACATGGTGCAGATAATCTCTGCTGAGGTTTGTAGTCATGGTGACTGCCTCGGTGGACAGCTGATTGCCATGCTGGGCTAATGTTTTAAGAGCACAGGCAGTGTTTATGCAGTGGTGGGCCTTTGGTCATGTAGCACCTGGGGTTCTACTGAAACTAAGTAGCCAGAGTCAGAGAAGAACTTGCCCATGAGGAGTCTCTTGGCTCATGCAGTACTCAGCCTTAGGAGAAAGCTCCTGAAGAAATCTGGAATTGACAAAAATGAGGGCTTAAGCCGCCCTCATTCCCCAGCCTTTCCATTCAAAGTGCCACCTTTGTAATACTCTTTAAAAAAATAAAAAGGAAATGTCAATGAACTCATTGTCTTTAAAGGGATATCTTAAAAGAGATAATGGAAAATTATCCCCCGGTAACTGTGCATAACAACAGCAGGTAACCATTACCTGCGATGAGAAGAGCTACCATTTCCTGAAGCTTATTTAAGGCACTGTGCTATGGAATTCTCATAGATGGTATTTGAGCCTCATGACCACCTCATTTTACAAATAAGGAAACTGAGGGTGGGAGAAACTAAGTGAGCTGCCTCAGGTCACAGTTTGGAAAGTGGCAGAAGCTGAACTCGGTGGCACACACCTGTAGTGCCAGCATTCTGGGAGGCTGAGGTGGGAGGTTGGTTTGAGACCAGGAGTTCAAAGCTATGAGCACATTTATGAAAATGCACTGCTCTCCAGCCTGGGCAACATAGACTTTGTCTCTTAAAAAAATAATAAATTGTTTTAAATTTAAAAATGAAAAACATGGCTAGAATTCTAGCCTATGCAGTGGCTACCTTCCTCAAAGACTTCTTACCTTACAGATTTATACCTGTGCTGAAAGTAGTAGCCTCCACCTGTGTAATATTAAACTGTCATCAGGTATTCCATATTACCTTTTTTGTTGGTGCCTTTGTTCCAGGGAGAAAGTAAGAGAATAAAAACACGCATGCAAGGCACTGCACATACGGGAGGCCTCTGAGGGCCACTGCCAGACCTCTGTGTCCCCCAAAGCAGATGCCCTCTTGTAAGCATCCTGGAGCAGGTGTAACACCCCCTGATATCTCCTGCTCAGGTGCGTGTAGGTCTCAAAGACCTGGTCCTTACAATGGTCAAACATGAGTGATTTCAGAGTAACGTGCCTTAAAAAGTAAACTAGAATTCATTCAAAGTGATTCCCTAGAGTAATGTTCCTCTAACCCACGGGCATTCCAGGATGCTTTCTTGAGTGGAGCAAAGCATTTGGAGAGACTGCTTGAGCCCTGGGAGCTGTACAGAGCCCCTGCCCCCACCCCTTGGGGATGTGCAGCACCAGTATCTGTTGGCCATGCGCACATCCACTCACATGTTGCAATGGAAGAGGACTGCAAGGAAGTATTCAGTACATGTATAGTGAAATCATGAATGAACAGCGGGGTGAATGCCGCCTCCCTTTTGGTTGTTCTTACCAGGAAACAGCTTACAAGACAGGGAATGCATTTCAGCCCGTGTGAAATTATTAACAAAGTTTTGTTCCTATTACTCAAAATTCTGTGAACTACTTTAAGTATTATCTTATTTCACAGCTTATCTTGAATCATACAATGCAAGCATTAGCCGAGAACATCAGTGCCTTCATTGCTGAGATTAAAATTGGTCCTATAATGAGGATGCAGGAATGCTGCCATCTGAGCAGAAGCCAGCTGTTTAGTGAGCCCCCTTCTCCCTGAAAATGTTCCCCCTAGCATGTGGATTGAAGAGACCCCCCACCCTAGACAAGGGGGACACATCTTTGTACTCAGCTGTCTGCAGTCTCTCAATTGGCACAAGTCCCTTGGAGGGCACCAGTCACAGAGTCAAATCCTTGTTTGACATAGTCAGAGATGGAGCAGGAGCCAGCAGGCTTCACCAGCAGTGCAGGAGGTTTGAAGGATAAGGACGGTGACCTTGCCTACAGCGTGTGACATCCTTGGCGGAATGACCAGAGGAGGCTGTGGAGTGAGCATCAGCTAAAGGTATGGGGTGGTTGGGATTCAGCCTTTCTAGAACTCCAGTCAGTCTTCCCGTCTGGGTTTTCTGCGCAGCAGCCTGGGGCACAGAGCTGAAGTGCCAGCCCTCTCGGCTGTTGGCCTCAAGCTGTTCCACCACAGCGTCTCAAAGTTATAATGTCCCTATGTACCACGTAGGAAAAAATGTTCCTATAAAAGTAAATAAATTGGGGTAGGGTACAATTGTCAGTAAACAGTTAAATAAATTATTATGTAGCAATAATTTTTATTTGTTAATTATACCTCAAAGCTGGAAAAACTGGTGGTGGTAGAGGAAAGTGCTTATGTTATACACTGTGAAGAAGAGAATACAAAACTCTGGTCACATTATGGTTACAACTGTATAAATTTAATGTATGCAAATGAACAAGCATTAGAAAAACACTTTAAAAAAGAAATCTGTTCAAGTATTAGGATGATGGGACTGTAGATGCATTTTCTCCCATTTTGGATTTTTAATTTTGCTGTTGCATTATTCCTGCAAAAAAGCCAGACAGGAAAAGTTCCCATCTCCAGACCATCCCATCTGGCAGATGTCCCAAGGCAGGAATGGCCTGAACTCTTCTACTGAGGACAACCTCCTCCTGCTCCAGGCTTGGTTCTCGGGCTTTGAGAACCTCAGGGCAGGACACCTTTTTCCACCGCAGTGAGGAAAATGAATAGATAACAGTTGTGCCCTTGTTTTGAGTGACAGGAGCAGATGGGACCCACACTAGTGCGCTGGCCTGGGAAAGGTCCAGGGCTGGCTTGGCCTGGGCAGCAAGGCTGGGGAAGGTGGCGTGGCTGGGAGGAGACCCCAGGGCTGCAGCCATGCCCTGAGTTACCCTCTGCACCCCTTTCCTGGCCTCAGGAACTCTCTGTGGGATGCTCAGAAGGCCTGCTGACAGGCTGGATAAGGCCAATGAGAGAGAGGGAATGAAGAAGAGGGACGTCTGGGTTCACAGGCCCTAAGAAAGAATTTAGTTACTTAGATTAAACGTGTGTCACGCATGCAGGTCTGGGAAATTCATTATTAAAAATACACAGTCCCAGAAGAACATGTGCAGTGAACTCCAGGGTGCAGAGGGGCAGCACCAGGATACGGGTGGATTTGGGGCCCTAGAATGGCTTTGGTTGTGTGTGGTACAAGGGAGAATGTATACATGGATTATATATGTAGTTTTTAAAAATACACATATAGAGGAAAAGATGAGACAAGTCTGATGAGATGTCAACAGCAACAATTCTTAGTTATGGGTGCTGTGGGAAGAGAGCCCTTAACTGGGCATGGTGGCGCTGGCCTGTAATTTCAGCACTTTAGCGGGCTGAGGCAGGATCACTTAAGCCCAGGAGTCCAAGATCAGCTTGGGCAGCATAGCGAGACCCTCATCTCAATAGATGGATTCCATGGATGGACAGATACAGATGTTTAGATAGCTAGACAGCCTTGATTGTTTGATGAATGGATAGGTTGGATAGGTAGAGACAAATGGATATAGATAGATTAGATGGCTGAATGGATGGATGGAAATAGATTAGATAGAGATAGATGGATCAATCCATTGATTAGATAGGTAAGATAGTCCTCGCGTTCAGGGAAGCCGCAGCGAGTGCCACCTAGCGCAGCAGCCTCTGCCCAGACACTCAGTGCCGCAGACCAGGAGGGACGCCGGGGCCTCTGGGGGCCGAGGGCTGGGGTGAGAGAGAGAGGGAGCGGCCCAGAGGAGCGGCGGGCACGCCTAGGACTGGGTGGCGGGGCCGCCTGTTGGCGTGGGTGCGGCGAGGGGAGCGGGCCCTGGGTCAGCTGAGGACCGGGCCTCGGGGGCGCCGCCGGTATGGACTGGGGCTGTTGGCCGGATTTGCTCGTTTTTTGGGAAATAAGGCCACTGGGGACAGCCACTACCGTTTTCAGGAACCTCTCAGCCCCGCCGAGTGCCCAGCAGGTGGACCCGGCGGCGCTCCTGGCTGTGGCTGACTGGGCTCCGGCGTGAGGAGCGCCCCTGCGGGCTGGGCGGGCGGAGGGCGGCGCGGGCGGAGCCTGGGGAGGAGGAGCCTGGGCCCCAGGCGGTGGGAGCGCCTCCGCCCCCTTTGGGCTGTGGCCCCGCAGGCGCCAGACACCTGCCCTCGCCGGTGCCCCCTAGGCCGGGCCCATCCCTCAGGTTACAGGCGGTCCCTGAGCCCATGCTTCGTTTCCGCACAGTTGGACCGCCGTGTTTTTTTGCCACGGATTCCAGGATGTCCCCGAGTATCTCAGGAACGGGCTGTGTTGGACAAACGCGAGGCGCGGTGTTTCTGTCGCGCCGCCCCTCGCTACTGGCGCTGGGGCCCTCGGAGGCTCAGTGATTGCCCAGCCCGCCCGTTTCCAAGAGTACCCCAAACGCGGGCTCCTCCCCACTGAGTTCCAGTTCTCCCAAGACGGCCGACAGCCCGCCCCGCGGACCCTGCAGGCAGCCACACTCCGGGCTGAAAAAGGTACCGCGCGTACCTTTTTTTCCAGCACGCCTGCGGCCTTGGAAAGAACCTTTCGTGAGGCCTGTGGCTGGCCTGTCGCCTTGTCAATCTGGCCAGACGTTTTTGAAAAAAGATACTAAGCCCCCAGATGTGAAGTTGCAGCTGCCCTGTGAATAAGCGGACTGGAGGTGACACTCGCTGTAGGGCGCGGAAGGGCACTCGGGCTTGGGAAGGGGCGTCCACCTGCGAGCGCAGCGGTGCGCCTTTGCGGGAGGCTGCAGGGCGCCGGCGGGAGGCCGCTTCCGTCAGGGCTTCCTCAACCCAGCCTGCCCGCGTCCAGTGGCCACTGAATGCTTTTGGACCATCATCTTGAATGTATTTCAAGCACACAGGTGTAGAGAGTGAGCCATATCCCACTAACTCATCTGGCCAGGAGGTCAACTTTTCCATGTTTCTTTTTGTTCACAGCCCTCCATGTAGACATGAGGTCTGAAAAGGGACCGGCTCTTTCTTGTTCCAAGTTTTGAGCAGATCCCCCCAGAAGTTGTGGTTCATGTTTTTAGATGCTGCAGGGCTAATGATTTTCCTCTGTTTCTTGTTCCCCACTCTCCTCCCCTTCCCCTCCGCCAGGAAGGGTGCCTGTGGCCTTCAGACAGCCCCGTACCTCGGCCGGGCGCCTCGGAGGTAAGGGGCCCCAGGAGGTGCGGGCTGGGGTGGGGAGTGAGGGGGCATGTCCCTGGCAAGTGGGGTGGAAGGGGCAGGGGCATTACTACGTGGGCTGATACTTTTGGCATTGCCTGAAACTTTGGTCAAAAACAGGAGGGGATTTTTCCTAGAATCTTCCAAGGATTATTCGTTCTAGTCCAAAGCTCCTTACCAAAAACAATTTGTGAATCACTGATCTTTACATGATTCCATAAGCTTCTACTAATGTGCCTTGGCAAGTGTGGGCATAGTTTATAAATATCATAGTGTGATTCATTCCCACATCTCCAAGTGTAATAATGTAGATTTTAAAATAACATTTTTTTGCCTTCAAGTTAAAAATAATGATGTGCGAGAAATCAATATCTCTATGTATGTGTGTAGATATGTGTGTATATTAAATTCATGTATATACACATATGGACACACATATACATCTATGCATATATGCATGTGTGTATATATATGTATATAAAAGAGTTGTCTCCTAGAAGAAACTGGGATGGAACAAATGAGAAGATATTGTAAGAAATGTACTACCTGGGTTAATTTTGGAAAAAGAAATTACTATAATCATATCTACTTGAGTACAAAACATTTTTCATGTCAGTGACTAAAAATAACTACAGGAAACCTTTATTCAGATTACAAATAACTGGAAAAGTCCAGGAGCCAGAAAGAAAAAACAGTCATTGGCTGGGCATGGTGGCTCTTGTCTGTAATCATAGCACTTTGAAAGGCCGAGGCAGGTGAATGGATCACCAGGTCAGAAGTTCAAGACCAGCCTGGCCAAGATGGTGAATGCAAAAATGCAAAACTTAAAATTGCAAAAATTAGCTGGACACAGTGGCAGGTGCCTGTAATCCCAGATTCTTAGGAGACTGAGGCAGGGAAATCACGTGAACCCGGTGAGGGGAGGGGGCGAAGATTGTAGTGAGCTGAGATGGCACCATTGCACTCCAGCCTGGGCAACAGAGTAAGACTCTGTCTCAAAAAAAAGATATTTTTTTAATAAAAATTTTAAAAAAAGAAAAGCAGTCATTTTGGGGGGATTTGTTTAAAAAAGTAATTGGTAGGGCAATAATCTTTAAGTAATGAATAAATCGACCCAATGCTTTGTATCTGCTCCGCATATCATGGTGTGAAGTTATAACTTCCGCTTACTTGGAGTCCTGGCCAATGGTAGCTCATGCCTGTAATCCCAGCACTTTAGGAAGCTGAGGTGAGTCAGTCACTTAAGCTCAGTAGTTTGAGACAAGCCTGGGAAACATGACAAAACCCCATCTCTCTTTAAAAAAAAAAAAAATTAGTCAGTCATGGTGGCATGCACCGGTTGTCCCAGCTACTCAGGATGCTGAGGTGGGAGAATGGCTTGATTCCAAAAGGTTGAGGCTGCCGTAAGCCAAGATGGCGACACTGCACTCCAACCAAGGTGACAGAGCCAGACCCTGTCTCAAAAAAAAAAAAAAAAAAAAAAAAAAAAAAAAAAAATTAAGCTTAAAAAAATAAATAAAAACTCAGAGCCCCTCGTTACTTTTCTGAATCATAGGTTCTAGGTTCTAGAGCTGGCAGGGACCTGAGAAAGCAGGCAGCCCTGTCCTGTCCTCATAAGTTGTAGAAAAGCCAAGGCCTGGGAGGGGTCGCTGATGACCGGATCCGAGGCCTGGCCGCAGTGCTTTTCACTCTGTGACTCTTGGAGTTCCTAGTGTGTTCTGTTTGAACCCTTGGAAAATGCACACGTAGCACGCACAGTAACTCCCAGGAGCCTAAGCTTTCAATTACCCACAGCTCTCCATTGCTCAGCCCTCCTGGATGCGCTGGGATTTTTGGCAAGGTGAGTGGTCTGTCATAAGGAACATAAGGAATCGGAAAAGTAAGCTTTTTTCTGGAATTGGATTTTCCTGCTTTCTCTGGGAGATGGTGTTCAAAGTGGTAGGAACACAGACCAAGCGTGACTGTCCTTGATTCTGTTACATTTACGGTCATCATTGCGCCCAAACCGTCTTCAAGCCTCTCTTTTCCTTCCAGATCATGCATGCCCCGCGGTCCAGGGACAGGTTCACAGCTCCGTCCTTCATCCAGAGGGATCGCTTCAGCCGCTTCCAGCCCACCTACCCCTATGTGCAGCACGAGATTGATCTTCCTCCCACTATCTCCTTGTCCGATGGTGAAGAGCCACCTCCTTACCAGGGGCCCTGCACCCTGCAGCTCCGGGACCCTGAACAGCAGATGGAACTCAACCGAGAGTCCGTGAGGGCCCCACCCAACCGAACCATATTTGACAGTGATTTGATAGACATTGCTATGTATAGTGGGGGCCCGTGCCCACCGAGCAGCAACTCGGGCATCAGTGCATCCACCTGCAGCAGCAACGGGAGGATGGAGGGGCCGCCCCCCACATACAGCGAGGTGATGGGCCACCACCCAGGTGCCTCTTTCCTGCATCACCAGCGCAGCAATGCACACAGGGGCAGCAGACTGCAGTTTCAGCAGAACAATGCAGAGAGCACAATAGTACCCATCAAAGGCAAAGATAGGAAGCCTGGGAACCTGGTCTGATTTCCTCCACCTTCACTTCAGCTGGAGAAAGAAACCAAGGAGGAAAGCGGCCGCTGGGCCCCTCCTGCGCACAGTGTTGTTCAGTTTTACGTGGTACAAATAAGTAAAACCAAATGAGCAAACATGGTCTTTGTTTCTGATTCCTTTTAGGGGAATTGCATGCAAACTAGACTGAAATGATACAAACTTCCACCTGGTCTGACTGCAAACAGTGTTTATTTGGGGACAGGGGTTGGGATGGGGGTGTGGGCAGGGGAAAACAGAGAAAGGGATGCTTTGAAGATATCATGAAATAAAACCCACAGAGGTATTTGGTTTATTTAATTCTGAAAGGAGACTGCAGATAAATGAGGCCAGAATGGCCTGCTTTATAATTAACTGAATGAAGAAGGAAGGATTATTATATATTATTGTGGGGAAGAACCAGCCAGTTTGCTTTTTCTCCTAAGGTGTGGAACTTTTATTTTGCTTAAAAAGTATGAATCAAAATTCCTGTTTTGTGTGCCAAGGCATAAAGTGGAAGAGTTGGATGAATGCAAGGAGCTCCTTTGTGTTGTGACGATGTGTGTTCAAAGTTGCACTATCTTAATGTGGAAAATATATACGAGGGAACTGTTTTACGTGAAGTTCTGTATGTTGTCTTTTCACCTGTGGATTGTCATCAGGCCCAAGGAATATCCTGGAGTGGTCCCCAGAATCATCTAAGAACAGATATTTGGGAATGTAGCCTAATATTTTACCAACTTGCATAAATCAAAAAAGTCATTATTGTTGCAGGAGTTTGCATCAAATAGCAGTGCATCGCTGAAGCTTTTGGAGACTTTTGGATGGAAGATAGGGAAGATTAAGTTCCAGCATTTCTGACTTGTTATTTGAGTTACTCTGCTAATCTTAGGCTGCATATTTTATGAGAAAATGAACACATGTGTTTATGGATCCAGTATCATGCAGTACTGCCCTCATCCTTCAGCAGTGCAATTTCTTCAGTAATTTAGATATTTTTCACTATAGCATGAACTATATTCAAATATATACCTTATTTTATGCAATAAATTGTTGAAAATGCAAGGTGGTTATTCTGCATACTGTTGAAATATGTGACTCCTCAGTATATCCCCATTGCCTCTCCCCTTTCCTCGACAGCTCAGTTCAGTTCTGCAGGGCTGCTCAGATCACAGGAGGCTCCCAACAGCCACCCCACATCCAGCCTACCCAGAACTTCCTGCAGGAGTGGTGCGGGTGGTGGTTTCATATGCTTTGGAAGCCCCTAGAAATGACGGAAGAATGCCGTGTTGCTGATCCTAATAAGCCATTGTATGTCACTAGTATTAGCATAGCATTCTTAGAGGAATGCAGTGCTCAAAACCTACCCGAACTCCTGCAGGATTCTACCAATCCCTTCTCCAGGCCAGCCTTTGTACTGAAGGCATGGCCTGGACGGTCAGAGAACAGTGGAGGGGGCAAGTGACGTAAGAGCACAGGGTAAAAAGCACAACATACAGTTAAAATGCAACTAGAAAACTGATTTTAAATACCATTAGTTTTAATACTCTTGACATTTATAAACATTCATTCTTATGTACAATTAAAAAAATAACTTTCTTCTGCAGACGTAAGCACTGGCTTTTATAAGAGCAGCAGCCAACAAGTTTAGCAGACACTGCGCGTGGAGAAGGGCTTATCTGCAGAATGGTCTGCCATGTGGAGGGTGGGCCTCTGCGGCCTCTGCACATACAAGATGAGCTGGAATGATGATTCCATGACTCCGATCTATGCAGCTTTAAAGCCAAATCCGCGTGTGTGTGTTTGTGTCTGTCTGTGGGTCTCGGAGGTGATCCCTCAGTGTGGTGGCTCTGTGCTATAACTGGAGAGACTGTTCCAAACCCCAAGTCCTGTTTGATCCCGGTCTGTTCCCCATCTCTGTAGGTAGGTCGCTGGTTTTTGTTTGTTTTGAGGATTGGAATTTCCATTACATTCATCCATTCCACACAGTAACATCCACAGAACTAGTCCAACTCTTAAATGCAGAGAGAAAAAGCACGGGCACCAGTTGTCAGCTCATGTCTACAACCCTGTGTGGAAGTATATTCAGTTGAGGGCCACAGTGGAGCTTCCGAGACTGGATTCAGTCGTTCTAGTGACACTTGGAAGGCCTCTGCAGGAGAGAAACCAGCTCTCAGGGCAGAGTTCGGGGCCAGAGAGGACCTTCCCCAACCCTGGAGATGCCCTGAAGTTTCACTGGCTCCCCGGATTAGCCTCTCTTCCTCTGTCAGGGAAAGACGAGGAGCCCGTTTGCCCGTTGGGCCCTGCGGGCAGGGACTTGCAGTGGATTCTTGGTCAGGTGCAGGAGGTGAGAAGGTGATTCCATCATTCCAGTTCTTGCCCGCAGTTTTGGTGAAGCAGGGGACGCGCCCCACAGCCCTAGCTCTCAAATGGCTTCAGGGTCCTTACTTCTCTACCTGCCTCAAGAAGGAGCTCAGAGCAGAGACTTGTGAATTCCTTAGCAACACAAGTATATGAATGTTTTGCATATGTCCACAGTATTGGCAAGATAATTATGTAATTCAGATACCTTTAATCATTTTTCAAGAAAGAGGCTCGTCCCATTCGCCACCCTAGAGAATTGCCTTTGTTAAATAAAGACAAATACATATCAAACCATGACTTTGAAAGGTTTTCAAGGCTGGGACTATGTAGTGAATTAGTTTAAAAGCCAAGGTCAGACATGAATTAATAGTCCATTTCCCTTCAGCACAAGGAAAAGGTGATTTACATGAGTAGCTCTTTTGAAGTTTGTGGCTGACTTGTTCATACCATGTCACCTCATGGCTAGCGTGGTATTGAATGAGTGGAGATTGTGAAGATGCAGCTGACACAGTGGGGCCTGTTGTTCTTTCAAGAATTCTTTTTTTAGCTTATGGAACCCATGGGTCCAGTTTAGTAACCAGTGATTGAGGCAATCAATGATAGGTTTATAATCTCAGATTATTCCAGCAAAGTGTAGCAGCAAAGCATTGCATTGTTAGGAAGAACAATTGGTGGGAACGAACACTCCTGGGCATACTGCTGACTTTTAAAAGTCCCTTGTTGCAGGTATAGGAGAGCCAAGGCACCTTGAAGCCTACTGTAAGAACACAGTCTTCCAGCATATATTTGCTTTTTCAGAAACTCTAGCATTCTTTTTAAATACTGAAGCAATCCTTAATGAAGAAGAGATTTCGTGAAACAAATTAGGTATTTCAATAGTTGATCTATTTTTGGTGTCCAAAATTTACTAATACAGAAGCTTGACAAGCATGTCTTCACCTTCCCAACACATAAACACATCGACACACACCCAAGCCACAAGAAATCCCAAGAGAGCAGAGAATTTTTAAAAGATTTATCATGAGGACTGCATTTCCATTCACTCTAACTTATGAGACAGGAAATAGGAAATAGGGGCCAACAGTAAATGGGGGCGGCCTCCTGACACTAGCAGAGGAATTTCGCACCCAGGCGAGGACTTCTTGGACTTCTACCAGTCTCCATTTGATTTTCTTCACCTTTATTTCATCTTCATAAGAAAGAGAAAGGCTCAAAAGGAAACACTTTTAGAAAGCTTTTCTGACCTAGAAGAATCCATCTAAATCCCTGCCTTCCTCTCTGAACCAACAGTTCCTATCTCCGACAGGGGCCATTCTCTATCTTCCATCTAGTGGCTCTTTTTTGGAAGGCTCTGATGCAGAGTGCTTCAAATATGTCCTCAGGCCAGATACTGGTTGCTAGCACAGAGACACACAGCACCCAGCCCTGGGCCCTCCCTCAAAGGATGGCCTCGTGGTGTCAGTCACTTGTAGGCTCACAGACGTTCTGCTGTGGGCACAGGGAGCCTGGCCCCCCAAGCAGCCCCAACTGGATGCGCCCCCTCTCGGTGTTGGGTGATGGGGGGGGGGGTTGCTGCACTGTTCGCTTATTGAATTTTGCTACTTAGAATGACAGCATTAACTTTGTGTTTTAATTTTTGTTTAAACAATTTTTTTTTTTTAATTTCCAAAGCTCAGCAGTATATGAGAGGAAAAAAAACTGGGAAATTTACCTCGTTTCAGTTAACTTTTGCATTTCTTGCCTAAGTGATTAAAGCCAGTGCTTGGAGCCAAGCCTTCACGCCACGAACACGCCCCACAGCCTTGCCCCTCGCTCTCCTGCTCACACCGACCTCGAACGCCGTGTGCTTGGCCTACCGAGGTAAAAGAACAATTGAATGACAGGTGTAAGAGGAGAAGCTCCCCTTCTTGGTGTGAGGAAAGTCACAAATTAAGATATGTTGCTTTCAGCCGAGATCCTAAATGCTAGTTCTCAGCAGCTGCGTGGCTTATCTTTCACCAGTTCCACCACCACCAGCTGCCAGCACCTCCACAGATCACAGAGATGTGAACAAGCAATGGGAAGCACTCTTAGCCTTGCCATGGTCTTTGTTTTTTAGGAACCAAGATTTCAGCATTCTTTAATACTCAGCATGCTATGTCCTTTGCAGAGTTCATGTTATTGCCAGGGACAGTCATTTGCTGCTGCTGCTGCTGCTGCTGCTGCTTCCCGAACTGGGTGCATTAGGAAGCTGCTGTCTGAGTGTAGGAATGTCTTACTAAGAAAGCAGGACCTTCCTTCATCCTTTTCTTTCTTCCTTCTGTGTGTCCTTGTTTTTGTGTAATGCGGGAGAGGGTTAGAGCTATAGAGAGTATATAGACACTATCCGTGCACATTATATCTATATATCCCCCATCATGTCAGAGATCTGCATGTCAGTTTTCAGCAACTAAAGGTGCCTCATGTTGAGTTCAGCAGACATAGGAACCAAGCCGCCCCTCCTGCACTTGATGCTCCCACCTTTGTTGTGCCTCACTTAAAATGGTGCTTTTTCAGTTGTCTGTCTTTTCTTATGTTTTTATTTGTAAGGTGCTGTATATAAGTTGAATATATTATGCACATATCCTACCCAATGGGTAGAACAAAAAGTTGTTAATACTGTAATATAATGTATAGATGATATCAATTTTAACAGAAATGGCATAGAATTTGTGAATGCCTATGTGCTTTGTCCTCTTTTGTAAGGAAATTTGCAAATGGATGCATACAGATTAAAGTCTATGTAGTTTATTTTCCTATTAAATATCAATATTATAACACAAGAGAAAGAAGTGTGAACAAGCAACAGTTTATGACCAGCGTATACATAGCAATGGAAAGTTGCATCTTTGCTGTGAAAACACTTTAAAGAAAATACTTTTTAAAAAAAATCCAACAGCTTTTTGGTTGCCACTAGACGCTTCTTATTTAATCATTTTAATAATGCTCAGCTGGACCAGTGTTAGTTATATTTGAGTCAGAAAAATGTTGATTTTTCAACTTGCTTTATAATCTCCTGCATCTGTCTCCTGCTGTAGCATCACGAAGGTGTCAGGCCTCAGTGAAAAGTGCACATTTTTGTTGTTAATATTGCAGAAACTGTGTCAGAGGAAGTAAATCAGCCTGCAGCAGAGGACTTCGTTCAGCTCCAGAGGCATCTGTTCCCGTCTGTGTCCAAGTCTCTCTGTGCCTTTTTCTTTTACAAACTGAAGCTGTGGAGCCAATGAAGTAACAGTAGAGATTGTAGGGAAAGAATACCTCAGGAAAAACAAATCCAATTCCAAGGAGGCCCTGTTCTTGGAAAAAGGGTTTAGTTATGGGTTAGCACTAGAAGAGGCTTGGCTGTCAGCCAGCCAAGCGAAGCTCTCATCCATTCCCATTCCTGTCCCATCATAATCCTGACCCAAAAAGCAAGCTTGGTTTTGCCATCAGTTAGAAATTACGTTTTGAATTGTATATTGTTACATCTCTCTTCCAGTTTAGTTTTTAGTGTCTGATTATGACCTTTGCATTATCTTCAAATGCCCTAATTTTTTTAAAAAAAGAACAAAAAAGTTTATAACACCGTGTTCATTAAAACCGTGGTTGAATCTTGGGTGTGGGTATCCTTTTGAGTGTTATCCGTAAGGGCAGTCCATGGAATTTGGCCCATCTGATCCATATCATCAGCTTATTCTGCCACCAGAGGATAGTCCAATAAATTCCAAAGTTTCTATTTGCTCCATGGTATATGTTCTGACTTTGAAAATCACAATGGAATCATACCCCTAACATCCAGGAAACAAATGACCGATTATCCTTAAACTGAAATGGACTGTACAATGCAACTCTTAAGGCTGAATGGATTAAAAGGCAGCCCTTTTAGTGTTTGTTTAAAAGGGCCGTGAAAAGTTGACACTCGTATGTGTTGTGGATCCCGCGTGTCTAGACCCATGTGTTGGTTCCATCATGTACTGCACCCCTTGTGATTCCACATTAAGAACTGAAGCTCGTTACTGTCAAAAACAAAGCTCCCACACCCCAGGTTCAACCCTGTGCAAGAACTGTTGAGCATGAGAATGTTCTAGACTCAGAGGTGCAAAAATTTGTTACCACATCATTGCTTCCTTTCTACAGAACGAATTGAGGCTTAAACTTTACTGTTAATTATACTGGTTCATTTTAATGTGCTTGTTGGTATGTTGCTATTTTTCATTTTATAGCTTTCATAAATCACGTTTTCTAATTGTATACTTGTCTAGTTTAAAGCTGTTTTAAAATATGTACAATACTATTCACAGCATTTAGTTCATTTAATTTTTATTATAAAGCAATCTACTAAAAAGTACAACTGTATTTGAACTTTTCAATAGTTGGTTGTGAGCTATGATACAAGTCATTAAAGTCTTTTTTAACAAACATTTGTGCTTACTTTTCAACATAATTCCCAGTTCTATACAGAAAAAGATTTCCACCTGTCATGTATCTGCCTCTTTTACCCGAGCAATGGTGATGTAGTTCTTAGACCTAAGGTCTGTAATTGCAATACTTTTAAAGAACGATGTTGCTCTAAGTGCTGTTCGTTAGTTATGAAATCAGATTTTTCTGCTTGTTCTTAATGCTGTGGTCAAACCATAGCACAAAATCATTAAAAATAATCAGTGGCATACATTTGTCCCTTGGGTTTCTGTTTTGTTTTTTTCTTTATCTTTCAGCAACAAAGCACATGCATGGGGGGAAATGCCATGTATTTTAAGACCTGTCGCAAAGAAACCCTTCTTATGGCTCCCTAGCTAAACTTACCATTCAGCTGTCGTCACTCTGACTTTTCAAAATCACTACTTCATATTCTACTAGAAGCAATTCTGGTCTGATCATGATTCTTTTCCCAATACTGGGTTCTACACAGGGCATTCAGATGGTTGTCAGGTCCCCTCACGCAAGGAGTCCTCAGGGAAACTGCTCACTCCAGGAGGACTTTCTAGATGCCTCAAAGTCTTTGGGTGCCTGTCACACAGAACTGAAATGCTCAGTCCAAAATATGAACAAGATTCCTAACAATGACAGCTATTCAACAGTGGAACTGATGCCCTGAGTGTGTGTTTTAAATTCCTTGGCATTGGAGGTCTCTAGTCATAATGTAACAACAGAAAGGCTCTAAATTTCCTATACCAAGAGACTAGAATAGTATTATCTCTATGCTCTAAATACGTATATGGGTTCACAGATGATGACTATGTGTGCACAAAACCCCACACAACCTACCAAACTACTAAAGTGGATTTAGCATGGTGGCAGCATACACAATTTATTTTTTGCATTTGTATGTACTTGTGATGAACAAATGGAAACTGAAATTTTGAAAACACCATTCAAAACGATATGGGCCCCAAATTCTAATGGTACACCCATTTTATATTCTGAATTAAATTCTTGATTATTTTTAAAGGGGGATTCGAAGAGAGCTATAAGAAGGAAGAGAGCAATAAGAAACTTTCTTTCCTGGAAAATGGCAAGTAGTCACTAATAAACCACACCATACTCTGGAATCAATTCTGTCATCTCTTAATTTAGCAGACAATTATAGAAATATTAAAGATAACCCCCAAACTTGCTAACACTAGCACAAACTTAGTTCTTGGAGACAGCTCTGCACAGAAGGAATGAGGGGAATCCAGGCGTGGGATCCCGTTTTGCAGACCATAAGCAGCAAATCCAGTAAACCTTGGGGCTTTTTCGTCACAACGGAGACACAGGACTCCTCTCTGCCCCACTGTCCCTGTGAGGCTGTACCAGCTGTCACTTTGGAAGCTGTCTCAGAGCCAAGGATGTGAGAGCTGTTAGCCGAGGAAACAGGCAAATGAGAACGGAGAGAAGACAACAAAAGGTGCACGCTGAGCTGGTTCCCTCTACTGGCGAAGGGGCTCAGCCACACGGAGAAACCACGCAGGCTGCGCCTCTGAAGGACAGGAGGCTGGGACACCTATCTGCGGAAAACAGTCCCCACGGTTGAGGAGTGCTCTTACAGGATCATCTTCCCAGACACCCTGGCTGCAGACTGAGCAAGCTCAGATGGCTTCTGCGAAAGACCTGAGACAGAAAAACAAAGGCTTGGAAGTGCTTGGAAGCTACTGGTGCACAAAGGAACCACCCTCTCTGGCTGGAGTTGAAGTGTGGGAGCCAAGAAGCACCGTGCTGAGATATGTCTGGGACAGCGCGGACCAAGCGACAGAGAGAACGGGCGAGGGTGGAGGGGATGACGGCAAGGAGAGAGGGCAAGTGCACATGTCCAGTGTCCACGCCATTGCTGTCTGAACCCCTCCTTCACAATCCCCCCGGGCATGGGGAAGAGGAATACACCTGGCCGCCCTCTCTCCTATGCCCTGTGTGGGGGGCGGGGGGAACATCACCATGCCCTGGGCCTCGTTAATGCTCAAAGGTGGCGAATTTGGGGAGTTCTCCGTTGTACTTCAGTGCCACCTGACTGTTCCCAAACCCCTCCAATTTCTGAAGTTAAGCAATCCTGGCTTTCTTTCACCCACTTATTTTAGACATTCGTTTTGAAAACAGAAGTGTCGACATCTGAGTAGAATCCACCTGGCCTCTCTCTCCCCCATCCCCCGGGGGGACAGTCAGAAAGGCATGCTCGAAAGAATCCCTCGGAACCTTCCAGAGGCCCACCCAGCCTGGGCCATGGCATAACAGCCCCTATTCTGCTCTCTGTGATGACGCATGCACGGCATGAGTCTGTTGCTGAGAACATTCGAATTAGATTCCTTCACTACACTGCCCTGTTTTGTTTGAATGGATTCTAATTCAAAGACACATTTTAAAATAGATTCCAAAAAGTTAAACCTTTGCATCTGTGAAATTTTGTCTTACTGTCATGTTTCTGTCAAGACTCTGGCTTTTGCCTTAATAATGCAAACCTCATTCACCTTACTTTACACTTTCATGTTAAAAATATCAGAAGTGCAAAAGATCAGTTTTTGAACATAGAGTGGTAACTAAAAATACATTTTCAAAAGGACTTAACTTGTAAGCACATACATTTTTGTGTCTTAAAAAAACTGCAGCTGTATACAGTGACTCTTACGTAACTTCCTCGGTTTACAAAACCATTTTCATTTACAGAGTTGTATTTGTCTCTACTGTTACCAGTCACCTGTAAGCACAAAATGTTCTAGCAACCTACACTAGCACCTAGAGCAAGCCTGTAGACCAACGGGCAGGTCCACACAGGCCCGGGTGCCAGTGCTTCCAGCAGTAGGTGAGGTGCTGTCTTTGGCGTGGGATTCCCAGGTGATCTGGCTCCTTGAATATTTCCTGCTTACAGTTAAAGGACAGCACAGGCTTTGAAGCTCAATAGACCTGGGTGGTCTGAATATTAGCCTCACCTCAAGTTAATTGATGTCCCTGACAGGCTTTCAAATCTCATCTATAGAACGGCAACAGGCAATCTCACCTACTACTTGCCGGACAGTTGTGAAGATCCAAGAATTCACATGCCATAGAGCCTGAGATTTGGGGCTCCAATTGTGAACAATGGCTGTTAGCGCTCAAACTTTGATGTTCTAATTAAAACATTTTTTGCCCAAATACAACAGATTTGTAAATGCCCTTTGCCTTTGAAATGCCCTCCACATTAAATGACAGGAGCTTAAAGTCCCAGTGAAATAATCCGAGCACTCTCGGAGGCCGAGGCAGGTGGATCACCTGAGGTCATGAGTTCAAGGCCAGCCTGGCTATGATGGTGAAACCTCATGTCTACAAAAATACAAAAATTAGCTAGGCATGATGGCAGGTGCTTGTAATACCAACTACTCGGGAGGCTGAGGCAGGAGAATCACTTGAACTCGGGAGGTGGAGGTTGCAGTGAACTGAGATCATGCAATTGACCTCCAGCCTGGATGACAGAGGTGGCTCTGTCCCAAAAAGAAAGAAAAAAAAATCCCAGTAAAATAAACAGGTGCTGATTTTATGCCCTGGAATGAGTACCACAGGGGGTTAGACCACCCCGTGATAAGGTAAAGACCAAGTTACTGGGCCAGAACTTCCTTTCCATGAGTTCAAGATGAGCCTGGCCAACATAGTGAAACCCTGTCTCTACTATAAATACAAAAATTAGCCAGGCATGGTGGAGGGTGCCTGTAATCCCAGCTACTCAAGAGGCTGAAGCAGGAGAATCGCTTGAACCTGGAAGGCAGAGATTGCAATAAGCTGAGATCATGCCACTGCACTCCGGCCTGGGCAACAAGAGTGAAATGCCGTCTCAAAAAATAAATACACATAAAAATAAATAAATAAATTACATCTGTTTCTTCTACTCCATTACTTTAGCTATACAGTTGTTTTAATGAAGCACACTGCAGTGGGGGCAGGGTTTATTACAGCCTTTGTAACAAAATGTGAAACCCAGAAGGACTTAGGGACAACATATGGTTCAAAATCTTTTGGCTTCTTGCCTTGCTTCCCCCACACCCTCTCCTGCCCTTCCTACTTTCCTCTGGCCTTCCTTGTCTGAAGGATTCGGGGAGAGCCCACATGGATCTGGGCACTGTAACTCACCATTCTCTCCATTCGCCTAGCTCAGTCCTGAAGCAGCCCTGGATGCACCCAGGCCCTTAGGCAGCCTCTCCTGCTGATGGGCCTTCTCATTCTGCATTCCCTCTGCTGACACTGGCCCACCCACCTCCTTTGGGAATATATGCAAGCACTTAGCCTTGTGTGTTACTGACAATTCCACTCTAAACCCCAGAACACATTCTTCCTGTCTCTCACTCTGACACTTCTTTCACCATCTGCTGGTCTCCCTCTGCGAGGGTTCCAGCCAAGGATAGCTGGAGATGGGAGTAGCAGGGCGCCTCCACCTGCTGGGTCCTCAGCAGCCTGATGGAGGGGCAAGGCACTTGCTGTTTAACCACCATGAGTACCAAAGGCAAATGCCACACAGCAATTCTAAGTCCATCAGGTGCATGAGACACCGAACTCAGCACACAGATACTACGAGGGAACAGCCCGGCTGTGCAGCAGGCACTGCAGTGCAGAGCTGCCCACACAGTGTATGAAGGGCCAGGGGTTTTGTTTGCTTTGCATTTTATTGTGGTAAAAATACTTAGAGAGCTACCATTTTAGCACTTTTTTTTTTTTTTTTTTTTTTTTTTTTTTTTTTTTTTTTTTTTTTTTTTTTTGAGACAGAGTCTCGTTCTGTCACCAGGTTGGAGTGCAGTGGTATGATCTGAGCTTACTGCAACCTCCACCTCCTGGGTTCAAGTGATTCTCCAGCCTCAGTCTCCCGAGTAGTAGGGATTACAGGTGCACACCACTACACCCAGCTAATTTTTTGTATTTTTAGTTTTGACGGGGTTTCACCACATTGGCCAGGATGGTCTTGATCTCTTGACCTTGTGATCCACCCGCCTTGGCCTCCCAAAGTGCTGGGATTATAGGCAGAGCCACCATGCCCAGCGGAAAATATTTTTATCACTTTAGGATAGGCAAAGATTTCTTAAACAGGACACAAAGTACTAACCATAAAGAAAAGGATTTATAAATTAGACAATATTAATAACATCTGTTCATCAAAAAAACCATGAGTGAAAAAGCCACAGAATAGAACGTTATTTGTAAGACATACACATATACACCACACTTGTGACAAGTGACTTACAGATTATATATATTTATAATATATATAATATAATATATATTTATAATATATAATATATAATATATATTTATAATATATATATTATATAATATATATATTTATAATATATATATTATATAATATATNTAGTAGAGACGGGGTTTCACCATGTTGACCAGGATGGTCTCGATCTCTTGACCTCGTGATCCACCCGCCTCGGCCTCCCAAAGTGCTGGGATTACAGGCTTGAGCCACCATGCCCGGCCATTTTAGTACATTTTAACGTGTATAATACAGTAGAGGTTCTAAGGTTGGTAATTTTCATGGAATTCAGAGGCCAACCTCTATATTTTGGTGAAAACTAAAGTTATTAATCTGAACTACTCAGCACTAAAATTTTCCACAAATGCCAGCTTCTGATCACTTCAGATCTTTCAGTGATTGGCAGCAATTAAATGGAAAATTCCAATCTGAGCCGGCCTCAAGTATGCCACAAGTACAGGGTCAGATGCTATGACCACTGTCAGATCCTCCTCACAGCAGAAAAGCAGGAAATGGCAAACTCATTTTGTACCAAGGGGGCAATGGGGAATTTCCTGAGGTCAGATTCTCCTGGGATGTGTGAAATACTTAAGGTTAGATGTAAAGAAACTAGATTTAATAACTGTTTCCATTACTTGCCCTCTAGTATGGATTTGGATGTTTCAAAATAGTGGCCAGGCACAGTGGCTCACACATGCAATCTTTGGGAGGCCAAGGTGGGGGGATTGCTTGAGGCCAGGAGTTAAAGACCACCCTGGGCAACATAGTGAGATCCTCGTCTCTACAAAAAGCAAGCGAACAAAAAACAAAACCGAAATAAGCTGAGCTTGGTGGTGTGCACCTGTAATCCTAGTTACTGGGGAGGCCAGGGTGGGAGGATTGTTTGACCCCAGGAATTTTGAGTTATGCGGTGAGTTATGATCCTGCCACTGTGCCCTAGCCTAGGCAACAGCCAGACCTTGCCGCTAAAAAAAAAGAAAAGGAAGTAGCTACCTAACAGCTTTGCCAACACCAAGCTCACCCAAACAGTGACAGACATCACTGAACTTGCTCACATAAGTTTCCCATCTCACGATCCATCCCAGGTGAAGGGGAAAATGAAGCTGGAGCATGAGAAATTTTAATGAATACGTTTCCTTTCTACAGTCAGAAACTGAGTTCATAGAATAGCGACTATCTTCCCTTTTAAAGACAAAAAGATGAAAACAGTTCTAAAAGAAGATGAAAGCACCAGCAGAGAAGGAAGGTAAGGAATATTTATAATAAATTGGCTTGAGTGGGCTGGGCATGGTTGCTCACTCCTGTAATCCCAGCACTTTCGGAGGCCGAGGCTGGCGGATCACGAGGTCAAGATCACCATCCTGGCCAACATGGTGAAACCCCATCTTTACTAAAAATATAAAAATTAGCTGGGCATGGTGGCGCATGCCTGTAGTCTTAGCTACTCGGCAGCCTGAGGCAGGAGAATCGCTTGAACCTGGGAGGCAGAGGTTGCAGTGAGACGAGATCATGCCACTGCACTTCAGCCTGGTGACAGAGCGAGACTCCATCTCAAAAAAGAAAAAAAAAAAAATTGGCTTGAGCTTCTGTTTCCAAAAATACAAGGGATTTCAGAAGTCCCAAAGCCTGGCCTTTTATCTACATAACTGGTACCAAAGGAAAGCACTAAACTGGAAGTTGAGGCCCCAATTTTAAATCCAGTTCTCTTGTGCTTCTTTCTTCAACTAAAAATATTGGTTCTAATGTGACCCATGAAATGTCAAATTCATTGGTTCTATAAGCCTAGGGTTTGATTTAGGATGCAAAAAACTATTAATCTAAAATGTGTTTGAAATACAATTAATGAATATTTCTCAACAAAAGTTGCATTAGGCTTTGTGGATATGTTTGTTCAATAATATTCTCAACTTTTTGTTGGAATGTGAGACTTTTATTTCGGGACCAAAATAAGTGAGAAATGCAAACTGTGACCCACCGTATCATGCATCTTCTTGAATAATGAGAGCATAAGAAGTGCATGTTGATGCAGCACTATGGCAACAAAGCCCTGTAATTCCAGCTCCAGGCTGCAGCTGAGATCAGCCAGGCTGGTATGTGAGGACTTTTGGCACCCTTATCATAAGAAAGAGAACCAGAGTCACCACTATTCTCAGAGAAGTAAAGCAACTGCACTAATTAAGTCACCATATTAAGTATCCAAAGAAAATATTGACTCAAAAGGAATAAAATACACATTAGTCAAACTCTGCTTCAGCCATTATAAAGTCACAAATCTTGTATATAGAGGAGCACAGACGGCAAGGCCGAAATACACATGTATGCGAAAATGCCATGTGTTCATTAAAAAAATAACGCAGGTTTTTGAGTTAAACATCTAATTGGTGTAAGAGAAGATACAGAATTGCCAGTATTTCTTATTACGTGCTTAGAATAGCCTTTATGGAACTATCAGAGGATAAGGCTGACTTTTGCCATGTTATTTGATTAAAAAATGAGGGGAAGTTCATTTTATCAAAATAAAAAGGATGAAGTTTAGGTTTTAATGTTGTTGCTCTAAGTATTAAAAATGTTCTAGTACCAATCAAATGCAGCTCTGAGTTCACTGTCCTCCTCTTTCTGGAGACAGTGTGCCTATCCTCCCCTAGGTACCACAACAGGGAGGGCCACACAGAAACGTCAAGCAGAATGTGTACCTGGCATGCTCAGGGCACATTTGTCTTTTTCTTTCTCACTTCAAAGTTTTTCTAACATTTAAATTATTTAAAATATAAAACAGAAGCAGCTGGACAGAGGGAAGGAGAGAGAAAGAAAAGAAGAGAGGTTATGTTCAATCCTCACTTTCAAGGAGAGTGACAATTGGCTTTGGCAGCAGGCAGGACATGTCTAACTGTACTCAACTATTCCTATGGAGCATGTTGTCCCAGAGAAAACACACTGAAACGTGCTTCTCCGTAAGCACCCTTCCTCTGTAGAGACATGATACTCTTGAGAATGCCTCTGGCTGCCTGTGCATCTCTCCACTACGATGTCCAATCAAGTCAGCAGAATAAACAACAGGCTTCACGTTATACTCTGCCCTGGTTTCTGAAATCAGGATGCTTTCTTTCTAAGAAAATAATTCTTATCATAATTGCCATGGGATAATTATGATCTATAATTACTGTTGGTGACTGTCAATGATGCATAAAGAAGAATACAGCTTGATTTTCAAAGCCTAACCCTGAAGAAGCAAGACAATTAAAAGCTTGTTTTGACTAAAGTGAACAAACTTGACACAAAAGTCACAAGGAAAAAATCTAGAGGGAAAATATTATCAATTGGCCTGACTCAGCATTTCTTAAACACAAGTTACAAGCTCCAAGGGCAGGAGAAAGATCTTTCAAGAACCAGAAGGCCAGGCCAAAATCATGACTGCAGATGAATTCTGGGAAGGAGTGTGGTCCGTCTCCCAGACCATTCAAGCCCAGAAGGGAAGAATGAGGTCTTGACTCCTATTGTCCTCAGGGAACACAATGCAGTCCCTTCTGCAATCTCGTTTAATACTAACTTGATTCTACGTAACACACAAATGATCCAAAAGAGAACATTAACATCTGCAGAATGAGTAAATAAAATTCCCCACCTCTGGCTCTACAGATTTCTGGCTTAGGTGCTTGAATTCCAAGGCAGGCAGCGAAGAGGCTTCCACTTCCTGAGTGTGCAGGTGCCACTCAGGCATGTGGGCCAGTATGATCTGATGCACTGAGACCTTCATGCTCGTAAGGATAATGGAGTAGTGAGCTTTCAGTAACAAAAAATATAAGTGGCTCACAAAAAAGACATTTAAACAGGTGCAAACAACTTTGATAACATTTCATCTATTTTATTTTAGGCCTTATGGAGACTCAGTTTTGAAAATCTGAAAAAAATGAAGGCCCCCATTTCAAAAAATGAACTGTGGGCAACAGAAAAAAATGTGTCCACATTACCTAACAAGTTATATTTTCAGAAGGAATCCTTTAATTCAGAAATGCATATCTCACAAAAACATCTTCTCAACATAGTATCATTTTAGAAAAAGCAGGAAAGATGACTTTGTTGCCTTATTTGCTAAAAATCATCTTCTGCCCATTTCATCACCATTACTATCTTCTACAGTAGCCTGGTTCACGTCTGAATCGGTTAAGAAATCCTGAATGACCCAAACCCAACACTAAGAACACAGAAAGAAGCTCAATATGTCGAATATACAATTTCCTTCTTTTCTTCAAACACTTTTTTTCTCAAACTATAAAGATCTTTAGAATTCCTGGAATTATTTTCTAAGATCATTGAAACAAGAGAGCCAGAATCTATCTCCATTTCATCCTGAGCATAAAGCACTTGTAAATAAGCGGAGGCAGTCTGTGACAAATAAACACAAGATTATTTGAAGGCATAATTTTATTGTTTTCACTACTGGGAGGTAGGGAATCTCAATATAAGCATTCATTTTCTCCTTTCTTGAAATCTGTAAGCAGCATCCTGTTGTATGCACAAAAGGCTGTCTCAGTAAAATATTTTTTGATGTCGTTGGTTTTGCTCTTATTCCTGAATAAATTATGCTCTTACCTGATCCATCTGTCATTTCAAATATCAATTTGCTTAGTAAACCCTTTTTGTTCATTTTATATAGGCGAATCTCAGTCACAGCTCCCTCCTCACGCGGTCCACCCACCTCGCATAAATGCAGACATGAGTTTAGCCAGGTGTGGGGGTGTGCACTTGTAGTTCTAGCTACTCAGGAGGCTTAGGAGTATCATCTGAGTCAGGAGTTCAAGGCTGCAAGTGAGCTATGAGTATGTATGTATCTGTTTCCTATGCCCTAACTGCGATTATTTCAGTTCTAACCCTTGAATTGCTAATTGGAGGAGGGAATGACCTCTTTTTAGATTGTCCTTGTTTTGATTTACCTGCCAAGGCAAGAGAATGTCAGAGAGTTTGCCACACAGTTCTGCAGGGACTGCACTCTAGCCTGGGTGATGGAGTGAGACTCTGTCTCAAAAAGATAAATATAAATGTAAACATTCATGAGACATGGGGCTGCTTCTGCTTTACTCCCAGTTCACAGAGGTTACAGGTGAATTAATCCCAAGTATAAGATGTACTGTAAATGAAATGAGGTCTATTACATATAGCAAACTATACTTACTATATATATTCTCAATTATTTAACTTGACGTATTGGTACTATATTGTTAGCCTGCTATTAATACTCTAAACTCAACAGATTACAGGGGTCCCCATTTAAACTATTTGAAGCTTGTTTAAGGACTAGGTTAGCAATATGCTAGCAACAGCATTTTTGTATCATTCCTGGTGCCAAGTAATACTACAGAACTTCCCATATCTTCAGAGAATTTTTTACTAGAGAATTTCAAATCACTGAAGCAGTACCTCATTGTCTATAATCAGATAAACACAACATGATTGTGAAACTGGATGGCAACAAAACTCAAATGGACTGAACAAAAGATATCTATGCAGAAAAAACAAATTTTAGTCTCAGGATTATTAGTAACTTCTAAGAACCTCCAATTTATCCCTATTAAGAAATATGCAACATGAAAAGTAAAAGGAAATTATTTTAGAAGAATTCCATGTAACACAAGATTTTAACATAGGCAGTCTCCAGTGGTTAAAAAAAGAAACAAGAAACGTGTTTAATATCTTAAAAAATAGCAATTGAATCTGCAAAAATGTTAATTATTTAATACTTAAAATATGTTAATCATGTCTAGATTTGAAAATGGGGCATCAATGTGAAGTAGTGCATTCAACCCTCTGTATCAAGAGACAACAGTGCTGCCTGCCTAAGACTGCAGAGAACAGAGACACAGCTGCTGCTCTCAGCACTCTCCCCGGCCCCCAGGAAGAAAGATTCCAATCACAGCATATTCATTTAAAAAGTATTCTAATAATAATTAGACTCATCAACTGCAAACTTTTTTTCCCCTTTAAACTATTCTCTAAATTTGGCCAAACTAAGTACTTGATACAAAAATCCTGGCAAAGAATAGGGGTCCCTGCAGAACTGTGTGGCAAACTCTCTGACATTCTCTTGCCTTGGCAGGTAAATCAAAACAAGGACAATCTAAAAAGAGGTCATTCCCTCCTCCAATTAGCAATTCAAGGGTTAGAACTGAAATAATCG
>NW_016107557.1:674977-699495 GCF_001604975.1 Cebus imitator | reverse complement strand
ACCAGGATGGTCTCGATCTCTTGACCTCGTGATCCACCCGCCTCGGCCTCCTAAAGTCTATTCTGTTTTTATAGAAAGACTAAACACCCTCTTATTCACAGGCAGTTTTGATGATGGTAGTTTGTCTCCAAATTACATATTGAATACAGTTAAAACCTTAATGAATAACATAAAAAGATTAACAGCCTGTTTTATGGGTCACATTGGTTATTCAAGGAGTCAACTGCCTAGTATGCATAAATTACAGCTGCAACAAAACTGAAATCAAGTGTGCTTCTGAAGACCTTGAAAAAGAAGTCTGACTTCTAAGACATTATCTACTGCTTAATACTGTTATTGATGGGAAATTCTTATATTGGGTTCATTTCTTTCCTTATAAAAACACTGATTTTTCTAGCGATATTTAACTTTAAAGATATTTTACTTCTTTAACCCTCAGAGAACTAGTATATTTCTGTAACTAACCAAAAAAAGAAAAAAAAAAAAAAAATCAGACATGTATCTTTGCCCATAGTTTCCAAAGGGTTAAAGTGCAGGAATTTTTCTATACTGTTATATAAGGCACTTATTCTACTTTTTTCTTAAAGGAAACTTTTTCTTTGGTTTCTTGTAACTTTTCAGTGAGTCTATCTTTTGTTTCTTCCATTTTCTCTGTGATAAGCTCCTTTGTCTCTTCCATCCTGTCCTGCAGATACTCCTTGACAGGTGGCGGTGTGGACATGTAGCCATGACTGTGCAGATACTTCACAGTGAAGGATGTTCCTCCCAAAGTCACGGTATACCGGGCAGGTGTTGCAATCTTAAGCAAAAAGCAAACAGAGGCAAATCAAAACCTGTTTATTACTGCCATCTTAAGCAAAGACAAGCTAAAATTAAAATTATTTGTAATAACCAATCAGCTAATCACAAAGCTAACGTAGTAACATCCTATATGGTTTTCCCTAACAAGAGACACTTCTGTAAACTCATTTTATGAACGTTTGTCCCCTACACAATCCTGACCCAGATAACAGAATCATAGCACTGATGTCCCTAATCAAAGGCTAGTAAACCTGTGGGGCAGATCAACCTGGAAATCAGAAAGAGGGCTCAGTATCATTAACAATAACAAAGCAGCACATGTTTCTATTCCTTAAAACCCCTGCCATCCTGCCAATGCTTTCTATCTGGAGCTGAACTAGAACTGAACATCTTCAAATGGGGAGAGGCAGAGCGTGAATCCACTCTCTGCTGGATTTAGGTTAGCTTCACTTCAAAATCCCGTCCTTTGACTTTTCCAGACTTATGCTACCTTCTCATCACAATCTACCCTGAGTCTCAAATCCTAGTTAGTCATTTACATGAGGCCAAAAGTGGTAAAATGGCACACCTGCCGCAGACATGCACAGGTTTAATGTTAATCAGAGCTTTGAGGACCAATACTAAATAGCAGATGACTAGTCAAAGAGAACCATAAAAGCAAAAAGGCTGCATCACATTCTGAGTCAAAAATCAGGCAGGACACAGTGGCTCATGCCTGTAATCCCAGCACTTCGGGAGGCTGAGGTGGGTGGATCACCTGAGTTTAGGAATTCAAGACCAGCCTGGCCATGGTGAAATCCAGTCTCTACTAAAAATACAAAAATTAGCCAGCTGTGGTGATGGGCACCTGTAATCCCAGTTACTGTACTTGAGAGGCTGAAGCAGAAGAATCCCTTGAACCTGGGAGGCAAAGGCTGCAGTGAGCTGGATCGCACCACTTGCTCCAGCCTGGGTGACGAGTGAAACTACACCTCAAAAAAAAAAAAAAAAAAAAAAAAAAAAATCATAGGCATTGGCAGGTACAATAGCTCACACCTATAATCCCAGCGCTTTGGGAGGCTGAGGCAGGAGGATTACTTGAGCTGAGACGTTCCAGACTAGTCTGGGCAATATAATGAGACCCTGCCATCTCTAATAAAAGAAAAGAAAAATTAGCTGGGAGTTGTGGCATGTGTCTGTAGTCCCAGCTACTTGGGGGCTGATGCAGGAAGACTGCTCAAGTCTGGGAGTTCAAGACTGCAGGGAGCCGTGATTGCATCATTGTACTCCAGCCTGGGAAACAGGGCAAGACCCATTCTCAAACAAAACAAAACCAAACCCATAGGTATGCTGTATAACAAAACTCTGAAAGAGCTGTCTGCTTTATCTCTAATTTCTCTCCTAAACTCACATTAAGCAAGCTTTTACTCCTACCTCTTCACCAAAACTGCTTTCAAAGTCACAGTGACCTCTACAAAACTAAATCCAGCTGTCAATTTGGAATCAGCTCCTGGACCAGTGGAACTGCCTGAGACAGCTTTCACTTGGCTCCAGGTCCTCAATTTGCTGGAGAGTTCCTTCTAGTTCATGGCAGCTTCTCATTTTTGCCAATTCCTCCCCATTCACCCACCTCTGAACATGGTGTGACAACAATCAATCCCCGGACCTCTTATTTTCTCCACCTATCTCACTCTCTTAGTTGTCTTTAGTGCCATCTACACATTGATGATTCTTAACTTTAATCTCCAGGCTGAACCTTTTCCCTGAATTCCAGTATCTACAACTACCTCCACTTGCGTGTCTAATAGGATCTCAAAACTTAATGCAGACATGAGTCACTTAATAGGGATACGTTCTGAGAAATGGGTCATTAGGTGATTTTGTTGTGTGAAACATCACAGAGTGTACTTAGACAAACCTAGATGGTATAGTCTTCTGCACACTCAGGCTATAAGGTATAGCCTATTGCTCCTAGGCTACAAACCTGTACAGTACGCTACTGTGCCGGATACTGCAGGCAATTATAAGACTAGGGCATTTGTATACCTAACCTATCTAAAATATGGAAAAGGTATTGTAAAAATACGATATTTGTAAAACATGGGACCTATGGGACCATCACTGTCTATGCAGTCCATAGTCAGCCGAAATGTCAATGGGTGGCATGTTCAAAACTGACCCTCGATCTTCAACTGTCCTACTTCAAACCTGCTCCTCTCAAAGTCTTCCTCATCTCAGAAAATGGCAATTCAATTCCTCCAGTTGCTCAGGCCAAAAAATTACAAGAAAGCTTCAACTCCTCTTCCTTTTCCATAATTTACATCCAAATCATCAGAAAACAGCAGCAGCCATGACTTTAAAACATATCCAGAATCCAGCTACTTCCTGCTACCACTTGGGTTCTGGCCATTACTGCCTCTCACCTCAAATACTGTAAGCACCTCACACAAGGTCCCTTGGCTTTTCCCCTGGTCCTGCCATGGTCTGTTAATATAGCAGCCAAAGTAATTCTGATGGAACAGAGGCAGGATGCTTAAAATTGTCCAATGGCTTTCCATGTCCTCAGAGTGAAAGCTGAAGTCCTTGTTAGGGCCTATAAGACTGCCCTGATATGATGACAGGCCATTCTCTACCCTGTTCACCAACTCTAGCCACACCGGCTTCCCCAGATCCCTGAAATTCTCCTGGAATCCTGAAGCCTCAGGACCTTGCCGTTGGAGTTTTCTGTTTGGAATGCTCCTCCCCCTTGGAGAAGCAACTCTCTCACCTTCTCAGCAAGGTATGCCATCTCCCATTGAAAAACAAATAAATACCACAAACACACCCCCGTCCCTGGTTTCCTTTCTTAGCACTTACCATCATCTACATACACATACTTTGTGTGCACACACGTTTTTAACTTTGTCTTGTCTCCCCACCCCACCACCATTCTCTACACTATCAGCTACACAAGGCAGGTATTTTTCACTGTCTTCTTTGATTAGCTTATTCCCAGTACCTAGAATGGTACTTGGGCGTATTTCAAAGAGATTATGAGGTAGTGAGTGCATACATCCTGCAGCCAACTGCCACCAGACCATTCATGCTATACTTCATTTTGGGGCTTTGTCTTGATGAAGCAGTAAGTCTGTGTTTGTTGTTCTATTTGAGAAACTGTGGGTTACAGATAATATACAGGAGAATCCCCTCCGTATCTCCTACACTACAGAGGAGTAGAGGGGGGAAAACACCACTGGCACTCATCTCCCTACCATGAAGCCTACAGCTTCATTTCCAATCCCAACTCTACAAACATTGTATTCACCTACAGAACACAATACCAGGCGCAGTGAAAAAACAAGAAAGAAGACATGATTCTGAATTCCTGGGAGCTCCTAATCAAATAAAGAAAACAAACAACACCTAGCACAGACTGTGCTATCAACTGTTATGCTATGGGAGTGGGATAAAAGCAATTAAATTAGGGGAGGTATACATTATCATGGTAGTTTGACTTATTCGAGTTAAAATTATACCTACCATAACTAGAAACTTGATAATTAATTTAATATACTTTAATGTAGAAAAACTCAACATTAACTGTTAGCTCTCTCATCAAAATTATAATAAAAGAGGAAATCTACCAAAATTTCAGAGGATGCTAATAAGGATGACAGGATAAAACAATGCTACTTTTGAGTAATGCAATAAAACTGTAATTCTTAGATATTCTTATAAAACAGAAGTAAAATAAAATAACATCTAGTTTCTAAGCGTTTTCAACTTTCCTAGGTAAAAGTTTCGTAGACCCTCATAAATATTGGTCAATTCAGAGAATGATATTAATATGGCTAAATTCCACAATTTACAGTGAAATCTTCCCTTCCAAAATAAAAACACACAGGCATAGAAGCTATCAAGATGATGTCTGAATCCAGAGAATATAAAGATTTCAACTTGTAAAATAAAACATATGTTGGGTTAAGATCTAACAAAAAACAGTTTATTATGTAAGACATAAGACAATTTGGATTAAACCTATTTTACTTGCTAAGAAAAGATGAACTATTATAAACAGTAAAATAAATGCTAAATTTTGCTGACAAGTCAGGTGGCACGCAGATCACTGAATAAGGAAAAACAAATATAATTATGTCTTAAAATAATCCTATCTCCATTTATCAATAGGAGCAATGTCAAACAGATGACCCCTACCATGGAAAAACACAAAAGCCTACCAATTATCTGATCACAGCAAGTTATGAATGATCTACCAATTTTTAAGACATTTCTTCCTAAAACCTAAAAAGTAAAACATTTTACTTCCACTTTAAAATTCTGTTATTTTACATTAGTCACCAGACACATCAGAGATGAAATACAATGTTTTAAGTTACAAAACAAGATTGGGAGCTAACATGGAGTCTCATAGGGAAGTGAGTAGGTCACTGGTGAGGTCTGAGGAGCAATGGGTTTGTAAAAGTACCCACCTTAAACATGGCATACGCTGTCAGTGCATTTACACTCTGGGAGTTTTTCAGGATGTTTACCACACTGTCAGGTAACCCAATGAGTTCTAGAAAAGGAACGAGATTCACTCCTCTACGAAGAAAAAAAAAAAAGGTTATTTTCATATACATAAACTTAAAGCTATTTTCCAAACTTATCTGAAAATACCAAAACCACACTATAATTTTATTAATTACATTTTGCTTACATGCTGATTGTGCATTATCAAGCCCTTTAGCTTCACCCTAAGAGAACATCTTACTTGATGTACAATATGCAACATGCACACACATATCACATCATGTGGTATCTTACTGCCTACTTCTATTTGCTTCTGCACTTGGGCAACCCAGTTAGTATGTTTAGAAAAATAGAAGCATTTATTAGAGTAAAATTGACAGCTTTAAGTAAACTATGAGAAAGGATGAGAATCATTTGCCTGGTCTTAGTTTCCTCAACCTTAGATTCCTCCAACTCACATTTTAAGGTCTAAGATTTTTACCTTTAAAATTACATGTAATTTTGTGTAAAATTGCATTATAAATGTAAGAGGTATTTTAACATCACTTATTATTATGAGAATGTGTTATTATGCAAAAAAATATATGACACTATGGGTTTGATGAAAACTTCAATTACTCTTAAAGGATGCTTCCATTCTATTAACAGACAAGGCAGGTGAAGCAGCAATTACTATACATTATGACAAATTTCTGGAGGGAGGAGAGGCAGAGAAGTCTCCAACCTGAGCCACGACTTATTTCCAGTTTCCTGATTATCAACGTTCCCCATCCCTGGCTTCTTTATTTCCAGTTTCCCGATTATCAACATTCCACATCCCTGGCTTCTTTATTTCCAGTTTCCGGATTATTGACATTCCTGAGTCGCAACCTCTTTATTTCCAGTATCCTATTATTAACATTTTGCCACAATGGCTGTTGCTCTCATGGACATTGTAACTCTTTACCCCTAAATCGGAAGGAGGACATTCGCCTACATAAATGCAACATTTATAACATACATCTAGATTACAGTTTCCTAGATTGTCCCAGTGTTTCCCTTATGGCTATTTTTCCTGCCTCTCTAGTCTCCTTTTCTCTAGAAGTACTTCTCAGCACTCTATGGTGGAGGAGGGCAGGTAGTCTTTCTTGACATTGAGATTTGTGAAGCATCTAGACCCGCTGCTTGGTAGGACATCTCTCAACTTGAGTTTGTCTGATTGTTTCCTCAAGATGAGATTCAGGTTAAGTATTTTCCCACAGGAAAACGACAGAGTGGATACTGTCCATCTACCACATCACAATAGGGGGCACATAAGGCCAGTCTGTCCTATCCTTGGTATTACAGAGTTTGCCTCTTGGTGAAGGCAAGGATCCATAAGAGACCTTCACTGTAAAAGCAGCTTTTCTTATGTCATTAAGAAAGAGCATTGCCTGGATCCATTCTGTAAACTCTTTATTTTTAATATTAACTAGGGAAAAGATGTCCCAGTCTGTGACTTCACCATAATACTACACAGTCAGGGAGCAACCTTAACAGATATGGCTGATCATCCTCAGTAAAGGACTATTAAAATTACTTATTATCAGAAGTCAGAGGAAACCAGAACAACTTAAGGAAACTTTAAAGAGATAAATTAAAAAATAAACTATGAGTCCAATCTCATTTCTATCTTCATTCTTTCTTCTATCTCCAGTTTCAATTATTTTTCAAATCTCTTTCTAGATAGCAACTAAATCTCATTAAAAAAAGGTTTAACAGCATAGCCATTACTCAATGAATTTAATCAAGCCACTAAAATAACTATGCATGGTAACATCCTGCCATAACATGCTAATTATGTCTTCTAGTACCAATCCAATTACGAAATTATTCCATTATTTCCTAATTCCAATTAAGCCCAGTATATTAAATCTATATATTTAGCAGCAATCATGAAGGAAAAAAAAACATTTGGCCAAATATGAAAGTGAGTTATTAAAACCACCATCACCACCATTTATCACAAAGATCAGATAACAATACTTTGGGAGGTGAAATGGGTATACCGCTTAAGCCCTGGAGTTCCAGACTAGCCTGGGCAACACAGCAAGACCTTGTCTGTATAAAAAATTAAAAATAAAAGGTCATACAACAATGGACTGAGACATCAAGCACAAGCTGTGTCATCGCTGGCATGCATCTTTTGTCAGATGAAGCAAGCATCTAGTTCCACTTATTTCTAAACTGTTGAATTGATGACTTTTCTTAAAAATAACTTCCATTTCCTCTGGAATTACTGAATGTGAAGTACTAATGAGGGTCTGATTCAAACAAACATCCACTGTTTGTCACGTTCTACTTTGAAGTGCCCACGGTCAGCCAAGAATCTGTGCTTCAAAAATTGCCAGCTTTACAACTGTTTCCACAGATGAAGAAACACACAAAGGAAAAGTATATTCACCGTCTGGATAAAGTACAGTAGAAATCAATCAGGGGTTTGCCTCAGAGTGAGTTTGTAATTTTAGGAACTTGAGGTCTCAAACACAAGGCATCTAAATGCATGGACCACACCATCATTGGTGAGTCACATTTGATCAAACAAAGCACTTCTAGACAGAAGACATCAGATCTCTGCAAGGCTTTGCCAGATAGGAACAGCAACGAAGCTTGGTTTAAAATAAAATCTATTAGCACGCACAATTTAGAACTCCCTGAAATAAAGTATTTCAAAAGCCCAAGAACTTCATCACTGTGTTAACTAAATATAGAATGACATTTTGCTCTAGGGTGTCTAGAAAGGCAGTAATGCGAGCTGTCAGAGTAACTAAGACAAACACTGGTCAGTAATGTAGCATGATGTCAAATGCTCATCTTTCCAGCTACAAACTATTTTTCTCCCTTTCTTTTAATAGTAAGTAGGCAACAAACAAATAACACAGAACTTTTTCCACCTAAAACAAACAACACTAAAATATAGACTCTTGTCAGGTGAATTGAAAATCTGTATTTAGTATAATCAACTTCATTTTTACAATACAATCATCCTACAGTGAAAATATTCAAATTCCTTTTTCCTTCATTCATGAGTTCGGCTTTCTTAAGCATTACTTGTGATTAAGATCTTCGTTTAGGAACAAATCAACTTTCAATTTTTGAAGGATCTAATAAAAACTTTAAGAAGGACTGTTCTGGAAAGCAACCCATCCTGCCCATTATAAATTCGCTATGTGATGCTATCACAGAATTGACTCAGTGGTTATGGAGGGCAGTAGTGGTGCTCTGGCAACCAGATTCCCATGCTAACAGCCCCAAAGCAAGGTGTAATGAGGAAGGGTATAATTTTAAAGTTGATAGCTAGCTGTACCACGATGTTTACATATAAGCATTCTGAAAAAAAAAAAAAAAGAAGGGGGAAGATAAAACTAAGAAAGTTGCATTTCACAGGGGCTGACACAATATCACCCACAATTGCTTTAGCTGCCACACAGCATTATTATGGGTCTACTTTTTTAGTTACAGAACTTTTACCAAAAAGAATAAGAAAAAGTAAAAGGAACAAAAGTATTCTTCTTAATAGCCCAAATGAGAATCTCATATTCAATTAATTAAAAGCTTGAATTTCTCCCTTTAAGGCCAGCCAGGAGGCTGAATGCCTTGCCTTATGGGCAACCTGACAAGGGCAAAGGAAACAAGTATTTTTCATGTCATCTTTCACAGACTGAATCATAAGAATCCTCCATGTCTCAAAAAAGAAAATTTAATATGTGGAAATCTATTCATTACAAAGCAGAACTGAATGCCTATAATAACTTTTGATCAAAATGGTAACTTTATGTTCTGTTAAAAAACTAACAGCAGTTTTAAAGATTTCTATAAATATTAAATATGTCCAAAAATGTCATTAATAAACAAAGAAACAATTCCATAAAATATACACATAAGACTCTTCTGCAAGGAAAGATACAATTCTTAAACAAAATGATATGCAACGAAGAAGGATATAATTGAATAACAGGAATGTAAATGTAAAGATATAAAGTGAAACAGAACAGCATCAATTACACAAGGTGAAAAAAAAATTCTTTTAGAAATTTTGTCTAGAAATCTACGTGATCCTGTTTCCCCAAAATAAGGAGTTTCTATCCCACCTTCTTGGAAGAGGTATAACTTAGTCTGCAACAGGGTGCTTCTAAGGAGTGAGCTTTATGTACAACACTAACCGTATTTTGTTAATGTCTCAATGTCAGGCTGTTAAATACAATCAAGCACTGAAAATCGCCCAACTCTGGAAAGTATAAAATAATTCTCAATCCATCAGGCGAGTACTGAAGTGTCTAAGTCCTTCATGCACACCGGGACACTGAGGAATGGGCACTTGGCCGACTAGTGGCAGAAATGGGAAATCAGCAGTCCTGCGCCTAAAGCAGTATGAAGCAAATAACTTACCTTAAGGGAAAGGCACAGTATTAACAAGGGAGATGCATTTAAATTTGTATGTTTCAAAACACTGGGAGGTTCGACCTGCAAGTTTCACTTCTGAAAAGAACAAAAGACCTTCCTTTGACACTTACTGGACTTGCATAATACCAGTGCAAACAGATTAGTAGCCAAGCTTTAGCACAATATTCTGAATCTCCCACCAAAACCATACAAATGCAAAATAGGTATCTTTTCACATTTATGAACATTCTAAGAAATATATAATTGTGGAGTCATGCTGCCGCCATTTCTGAAATTTGATCATTTTATGTCTGTGGTCTCCTGAATGCCAGGATGAAATCTGCATACAGGAGTGTGTGCTTTGAGATAACACACACCTAACTGCGTTTTTAGTCCAGGCACCACCTCTTACCCGCTGAGTTATTTTGGGAAAAGCTGAACTATTTTTACTTCTCCTTGCCTAATCTGTTTTCTCATTCATAAAATGGGTGTAATTGTGTAACTTGCTTTATATGGTTGCTGGGAAGATTAGACAACAGTTAAAAATTTCTCCAGATGCGTGCTCCAAACAGTAAGCAAATGTTAGCTATTATTATTAAAATGTGAAAAAAGCAATGAAAAGTAGTTATCCTCCATTGATGAAAAACATTAAAGCATTTAAAAATCTTTAAATCTAAGGCTATCTGGGCTGGGCACAGGGACTCATGCCTGTAATCCCAGCACTTTGGGAGGCAGAGGCAGGCTGATCACCTGAGGTCGGGAGTTCAAGACCAGCTTGACCAACATGGAGAAACCCCCTGTCTACTAAAAATACAAAAAATTAGCCAGGCATGGTGATGCATGCCTATAATCCCAGCAGCTCGGGAGGCTGAGGCAGGAGGATTGCTTGAACCTGGGAGGCGGTGGTTTTGGTGAGCCGAGATCATGCCATAGCACTCCAGCCTGGGCAACAAGAGCAAAACTCTGTCTAAAAAAAAAAACCTAAAGCTATCATTAGTACAATTTAAAAGATAGGGAAAGGCATTCAACTAAGCAAAAACTTACTTCAAGGCTGCATAATAAAATGTTCCAAACCAAACACCAGAAGTTATTAGATGCACCGGAATCAAAACTTTTCCATACTGTCTAAATGTTTTCTTGAATCGTTGATAAAGACTAATAGATTTGTCTTGTAAAGGATCAGGCTCTTCCTTTTTTTCCGGAGTTCCGTGCGCTGTGCCACGGGATGAAAAATCCCTCCTGGATGAAACACACTGCTTCCCTTGGTTATGGTGAAGGACTGGTGGTTGGGGCGGATGAGCATCCAATGGCCTCCTTTCCTTTGCAACACACTGGGCAGCAGATAAATGCAACCATTGTTTTTGAGGACCTTGCACCAAAACCACTTTGGATTCAGCATTGCACAAAAGTAAAGGTCTCTTTACATTTTGACAGTGTCCAAAAAGACCAGCTTTATGTAGTTCCAAGCATGTCCTGCGTGCCAGTTGAGATACAATCCGTGGCACATTCCATTGCATTTTGAAGAGTGTTGATAGGTTTCAGCTTCTACAAAGACAAATTTTTTAAAAAATTAGATAATACTTAGGTTTCCATTTTAAATCAATTCATTTGAAAATCAATCATTTTTAGGAAGTAAAAAGACAGACATTGCTACATAATCCACAGAAATTGATATTAGGGTATACAGTTTAAGCACAGTGTAATTTTAAAATCTCATAAAGGCCAGGCACGGTGGTTCACAACTGTAATCCCAGCCTTTTGGGAGGCCAAGGCGGTTGAATCATCTGAGGTCAGGAGTTCAAGACCAGCCTGGCTAACATGGCGAAACCCCATCTCCACTAAAAATACGAAAATTAGCCAGGCATGGTGGTGGGTGAGGTTGAGGCAGAAGAACTACTTGAACCCGGGAAGCAGAGGTTGCAGTGATCTGATATCGTGCCACTGTCCTCCAACCTGGGTAACAAAGCAAGACTTCATCTCAGAAAAATTAATGAAATAAATATGTCAGGTGCAGTGGCTCACACCTGTAGTCCCAGTACTTTGGGAGTCTGAGGCAGGCAGATCACTCGAGGTCAGGAGTTCGAGATTAGCCTGGCCAACATAGCAAAACCCTGTCTCTACTACAAATACAAAAATTGGCCAGGCACAGTGGCATGTGCCTGTACTCCCAGCTACTCAGGAGGCTGAGGCATGAGAATCACTTGAACCCAGTAGGTGGAGGTTACAGTGAGCTGAGATTGTGCCACTGCACTCCAGCCTGGGTGACAGAGTGAGATGCCATCAAGGGTGACAGAGAGAGATGCCATCAAGGAAAGGAAAGGAAAGGGGAACGGGGAACGAACAGGCGACAGAATGACGGAGCGACATGCCATCAAGGGGAGGGAGAGGGGAAGAAAGGGGAGGAGAAAGGGAAAAGGAAGGAAAGGAAAAGATTGTTTCCCGTTATCTGTGTTAGAAAAAGGAAAAAATTAAAAAAAAAGGACAGAAAAGAGAAAATAAAATCTCATGAAACACACCATCTAAATTTGATATGGTAAACCAGTCCAGCATGGGGAATGTTTTGAGGCCTCTTATTCTATAAAGAAGTAGTGTAGTATAGTGGGTGAAAAAATAAGATCTGGGATCTGATGCTTTGGGGACATAATTCCACATAATTCCCTTTCAGACTCCAAGCCCAGGTCCACTAGTAAAATGAAGATTACTTCACAGGTAACTTCTGTTACCAGAAATTACACAAAATTTCTGATGTAAAGATGCTTCTGTAAACTAATGAGCATTGTGTTAGTTATGAAAATGTTAAGATCTGATGAATAGTTGATATTACTATTTATACTATAATGCCTTTGGACTAAGTTATCAAGTTATAAATCACTTATATTATTGAATGGTGAGAAGAGAGAGTCTGGTACTTATCTTCTTTTTCCCTCCATATTAATAGTGGAGAGAAAAAAAAAGTATACAGTGATGTCTCACTATCTGATCTGGCATCAGCATAGAACAAAGATTTACAAGACAGCCAGGCACAGTGGGTTGGGCTTGTGGCTTCAGCTACTCGGGACGCTCACATGGGAGGACACTTGAGGCTACAGTGCACCTGTGAACAGCTACTCCATTCCAGCCTGACCATACAGCAAAACTGTCTTTTTTTTTTTTTTTTTTAAAAAAAAAAAAGCTATAGAGACAGATAACCCAGATCAGTGGTTGCCATGTGTTGAGAAGAGGTTGACTGCAAAGGGGCCACACAAGACATTTTTAGGGTAATAAAACAGTTTTGCAAAATACTGTGGTGGTAGAAACATGACTGCATTTGTCAGCACTCACAGAAGGTACATTTATTCTAACTAAGATATAATATATTATAAACCTAAGTGAAATTTACTGTATACAATTTTTAAAAAAATCAACCAGGATATGGGGAGATTCCAGTGGAATCCAGACTAACAAATCTGTGTTACAAATATATGACATAACCTGACTAAAATGGCTGGGGAAAAAGAAGCTGACCTAAGTAACTTTGGGAATGTGTTTTAACTGGATGCTGTAAGGCTAAAGCAAAATCAACTGTGCATAAATGCTTTTCTTTAATTGGTCACTATGTTTCAGGTAGGGGTATGAGTTAGCAGTTCTGGAACTACTTTACATGTATACTAAGGCTGAACAAATAAGTAAATAAATTGTAGCTAATGGAAGCCAGCTTTCTCACTGTCAGAGAAAGAAGTCACCAAAGAGCAAGCAGAGAAGAATGGAATGAATCCTGTGGTTCTAAATAAAGTTGGCAATAACAATATTAATTCAATGTGTGTTTATACATGTGTGTGGGGTATGTGCATGTGTGTGTCCCATTTGAGACTCAGAGTTTAGGGTATTTATTGGGGGCTAGTCCTAAAAGGCACTCTCTGCCTGGCAACTACCAAAATGTCGGACTCTGAAGGAAGCAGTTATTCAGTGCCTCAAGTGGGCCAAACAGCCTTGTATAGGAGACTTTTCATGTTGTTTTGAGGAACTTTTCACAAGCCAAGTTCCCAGATGTCAGGCAAGAGTCAATCAAGNAAAAAAAAAAAAAAAAAAAAAAAAAGTGATATTGGAGATTAATTTCAGACAAAGCAGACTGCAAACATTCTTTCATTGTTAAAGAGGGGCATTTTATAACAATGATAATGAAGACATGAAGACATAACAATCTTAAAAATGTATATACCTAACAAGAGAAGATCAAAATAAATGAGGTGAAAATTGACAGAACAGAAAGGAGAAAAGAAGTTCACTTAGAGACGTCAATACTCCAGTCAGCCACCTTGATAAGCCCAGCAGGCAGAATGTCAGTAAGGATATAGTTAAACTAAACAACAATGTTAACCAATTTGATCGAATTGACATTTACAGAATATTCCATTCAACATCAGCAGAATACACATTCCACTCAAGTTCACATGGAACATTCAACAAGCAGACCCCATGGTGGGCCATTAAATATACTGTAACAAATTGCAAAAAATGAAAATTATGCAAGGTTATGTTCTCAAATTACTATAGAAGTAAACTAGAAATCATTAACATAAAGAGAGCTGGGAACTTCCACCCGCCCTCCAATTATGTGGAAATTAAACAGCACACTTCTCAAAAAAAAAAAAAATCTTCAAATGTCTAAAAATAAATTTAAAAATATTTTGAAGTAATTGAAAAAAATACAGCTTAACAAAATCTGTGCAATGCGGCAAAGCAGTGCTTTGAGGACTAAACTTTGTCCTTTTTCCTTTTACCCAAATTCCCATCTAAGGTATCTGGGGAGTCACACCCTACAAACCATGAAATTTCATCAGAGGGGTTTTATTTAACCCTATATAAATGGCTACTTTCCAACTTGTCTCTGGCATAACATCACATTACAGATAAAGAAGGAAATCAGAATATTTTACCCCAAAATATGTTTGTCATATTTTGAAATGATCCGGCAAAGCCATTTTCTTGGTGGAGAAAAACTGAATTTTTAAAGACTCTATTAACATAACCAGATCCCTGCCTCCAGTTCCTCACAATCCTGAAGTGATTAACTGAGTCTAGCACCTTTTAAAAGGTCCAAATAGGAAACATTTGCAATCTAACGTCTCTAAGGGCAGCCATCTTTGAGACTTGATCTATGTATTAAGAACCTTGGTATCCACAACCCTTTATCTTAATCCAGATGCTCTTTTCCATTGATTTCAGGTCTTTATATAGTAACTCTTCCAACCAATTGCCAACCAGAAAATCTTTTAATCCAGTTATGACCCATAAACTCCCACTTTGAATTGTCCTGGCTTTTCAGACCAAACCAATGTATACCCTTCATAATACCAACTGATGTCTTATGTCTCCCCAAAACGTTTAAAGCCAAGCTGTAACCCAACCACCTTAGGCATATGTTCTCAGAACTTCTTGAGACTGCCTTGCACCTTGGTCACTCATATCTGGTTCAAAATAGACCTCTTTAAACATTTCAGAGTTTTACTCTTTCATCAAAAGCTGACAGGAAGAATGCACATTATTAGAAAAGAAGATCTAAACTCAATAAGCTACCTCCTCAAGAAAATAGAGGAACGAAGCAAGCAGAAAGAAACAATAAAGATCAGAGCAGAATGCAAACAAGAGAAAAGGGAAACAAAAAATATCAACAAAACCGAAACCTAGCTCTTTTGGGGAAAAAAATCAGTAAAACTGATATATCTCTAGCCAGGATAACTGAGAGAGAAAACAAATGACCAATATTAGAAATAACTACTGATCCCACAGACAATTAAAAAAAAAAGGAATATCATGAATAATTTTAACTCTAAGCTTGTGAGCAAAGAAATGATCTTATCTGAGGAATATGAGTTTTTATAATTATCAGGACCAAAGAGACATTAAAATGAGACCGAAATCACACCTTACTTACCTCTCCTCACCAGCCCACTTCCTCTCAACTGTGCATTCACCTCTTGAAACTGTTATTGCCATAAGTAGCTATGAATTAACCTAATAATGCTATAATTCACAATCTATAGCTTAACAATGTATAGCCAATAACTAATCAATGCTACTTCTGTAAAACAGTGAGAATTCCTGGCAAACAACTCTATTAGTTCATTTCTCTTCCCCAATATTTTGTCTTTAAAAATCCACTTGTAACTGCTGCTAGTAAGTATGTATATTCAGGGCAACTTAAATCTATGCTCCTGGGTTGCAATCCTCAGGCTTTGCCCAAATAAACTCTACTTACAATCATTTTGTTTCAGCTTGTTTCAAGGTGACATACACAAATTTGATGACTTAGATGAAATGGACCACGTCCTTAAAAATACACAAACGGCCAAAACCCACACAAGGATAAATAAAAGACTTCAATAACCCTGTATTTATTATTCAATAGAGAAATGGAATCAATAATTAATAACCTTTCAAAAAAAAAAAAAAGAAATGAAATGAGGCTCAGATGATCTGACTAGTGAATTCTACCAAACATTTAAGGAAAAAATACAATTCAGAACACAAAGGCAGAGAAGACTTACTCATTCCATGAGGCCAAAAGTACCCTAATACCAAAACCAGCTACATATAATCCAAGAAAGGAAAACTACAGAATACCTCTTATAAACATAGAAAGTAAAAATCCTCAATAAAATATTAGCAAGTCAAATCCAACAATGTCGAAAATCATACACCCTGACCAAGTGGGATTTAATCCAGATATGCAAAGATAGTTCAACATTTAAGAATCAACTGATATATAAAAATGAAATTGTCATTTCCCAACTGACTGAATGGACCTCCTCTTGGCCAATGGGACCCCGGGGAAACCTTGGAAGCTCAGCTTCAGGTCATACGCCTGTTACAGGGGGGCAGGAGGGGGCTCTCTCTCACCCACTAGGAATGTCAGGTGATGGTTCAGCAATGATCACATTGCCTTTCCAAAAGTGATAAATTGGCAACAGGTGCCAGAGAGAGGCCAGTTCCTGATGGTCCACACCTGTTGCACTAAAGTGTTAAATGAATGCAGGCACCAGGAAAGCAAAAACGGCTTCCAATAAAATCTCAGGTATTGGACAAGTGAGCCCAGGCATACACATTAAGAGACAAAATGGCCGAGTATGACCTCCCAGGGACACTCCAGAGGAAAAGCGAAGAAAGCCTCAGATAGACATGCATACAACTTCCTAAACACACTGCATGTGCTTACTTCCCAAGTGTAAGGAGGGCACCGTACATGCAGGCAGCCCACCCTAAGGGAAGAATCATGGGAAAAGTGTGCAAGACACTGAAGTGGGCCAGACTATAAAGTCCTAGGATCATGGTCAAACACCGCACTTGCCCTTCATGTGCCCACTTGGGTCTCTCCTAAGCAGACTTTCTTTCCTGTTCTAAAGCCTTTTTGAATAAATTTCCACTTCTTTTCTAAAATTTGCCTTGGTCTCTTTTTCTTCCTTATGCCTCTCAGTCAAATTCTTTCTTCTGAGGAGGTAAGAAATGAGACTGCTGCAGACCCCAACGAATTCACCACTGCTATCTTTTGGATACCTTTCACCAGTAACACGCCCTTCAATACAACCTCCCTCGCTTGCATCACACCCCTCTCACTAACTTCCAATAGGCTTTCTTCCCTAGGAGATAAATAGAAACCAGCCCTTTAAAAGACTCCACACTGATAATGCTGATTACTAGCTTATCCTCCCAGTTACAGAACAAAGA
Source organism: Cebus imitator (assembly GCF_001604975.1). NCBI lineage: Eukaryota > Metazoa > Chordata > Mammalia > Primates > Cebidae > Cebus > Cebus imitator. The sequence continues at coordinate 682,101 of NW_016107557.1, read as the reverse complement.
CGAGAGTAATTATTCCCATACAATGATATGGTCAGGAGGCAGAGAAATTCTAGGCAGATAGAAGCAGCCTCCAAGAAATATGGGATTATGTGAAAAGACCTAATGTATGCTTGATCAGTGTACCTGAAAATGATGGGGAGAATGAATCCAAGCTGGAAAACTCGCTCAAGGATATTATCCAGGAGAGCTTCCCAAGCCTAGCAATGCAGTCCAAATTTCGAATTCAAGAAATACAGAGAACTCCACAAAGATATTCCTCAAGAACAGTAACCCCAAGGCACATAATCGTCAGATTCACCAGGGTTGAAATGGAAGGGAAAAATGCTAAGGGCAGCCAGAGAGAAAGGCCAGGTCACCCACAGAGGGAAGCCAATCAGACTCACAGCAGATCTCTCGGCAGAAACCCTACATGCCAGAAGAGAGTGGGGGCCAATATTCAACATCCTCAAAGAAAAGAACTTTCAACCCAGAATCTTATATCCAGCCAAACTACGATTCATAAGTGAAGGAGAAATAAAATCCTTTGCAGACAAGCAATTATTGAGAGATTTTTGTCACCACCAGACCTGCCCTACAAGAGCTCCTGAGAGAAACACTAAGCACAGAAAGTAACAAGTTCCAGTCACTGCAAAAGCAAACCAGTTGGCAAAGACCAAAAATGCAATGAAGAAAATGAGTCAACTAATGGGAAAGAAAACCAGTCAGTAACAAAATGGCAGGATCAAATTCACACATAACAATATTAACATTGAATGTAAAAGGCCTAAAACGCCCCAATCAAAAGACACAGACTGGCAAACTGGATAAAAAGTCAGAACCCATCAGTGTGCTGTATTCAGGAAACCCATCTCACATACAAAGACACACATAGACTCAAAATAAAGGGATGGAAGACGATTTACCAAGCAAATGGAGAACAAAAAAAGTGGGGTTGCAATCCCAGTCTCTGATAAAATGGACTTCAAACCAACAAAGATCAAAAGAGACAAAGAAGGACGCTACATAATGGTAAAAGGATCAATCCAACAAGAAGAGCTAACTATCCTAAATAGATACGCCCCCAACACAGGAACACCCAGATACATAAAACAAGTTCTTAACGACCTGAAACAAGATTTACACTCCCACACAATAATAGTGGGAGACTTCAACACTCCACTGTCAATATTATATAGATCAACGAGACAGAAAATTAACAAGGATATCCAGGACTTGAATGCAGAGCTGGACCAAGCGGACCTAAGAGACATATACAGAACGCTCCACCCCAAATCCATAGAATATACATTTTTCTCTGCAACACATTGCACTTACTCTAAAATTGACCACATCATTGGAAGCAAATCACTCCTCAGAAAATGAAAAAGAACAGAAATCATAACAAACTATCAGACCACAGCGCAATCTGACTAGAACTCAGGATCAACAAACACACTCAAACCCATACAACCACTTGGAAACTGAACAACTTGTTCCTACGAGTGTCGACTGGGTAAACAATGAAATGAAGGCAGAAATAAAGATGTTCTTCAAAACCAACCAGAATGAAGACACAACTTACCAGATTCTCCGGGACATCTTTAAAGCAGTGTCCAGAGGGAAATTTATAGCAATAAATACCCACCAGAGAAGAAAGGAAAGATCTAAAATCAACACCCTATTGTCAAAATTGAAAGAGCTAGAGGAGCAAGATCAAAAAAAACTCAAAAGCTAGTAGAAGACAAGAAATAACTAAGATCAGAGCAGAACTGAAGGAGATAGAGACACAAAAAACCCTTCAAAAAAAATCAATAAATCCAGGAGCTGGTTTTTTGAAAAGATCAACAAAATAGAAAGCTAGCCAGATTAATAAAAAAGAAAAGGGAGAAGAATCAAGTAGATGCAATAAAAAACAATAAAGGGGATATTACCACTGATTCCACAGAAATGCAAACTACCATCAGAGATTACTACAAACAGCTCTACTCACACAAACCAGTAAACCAGGAAGAAATGGATAAATTCCTAGACACTTGTACTCTACCAAGACTAAACCAGGAGAAAGTTGAAACCCTGAATAGACCAGTAACAAGGGCTGAGGTAGAGGCAGCAATCAATAGCCTACCAACCAAAAAACATACAGGTCCAGACGGGTTCACAGCCAAATTCTACCAGACATACAAAGAGGAGGGAATCCTCCCTAACTCATTTTACGAGACCAACATCATCCTGATACCAAAACCAGATAGAGACTCAACTAAAAAAGAAAACTTCAAGCCACTATCCATGATGAACATCGACACAAAAATCCTCAATAAAATACTGGCAAACAGACTGCAACAGCACATCAAGAAACTTATCCATCATGACCACATAGGCTTCATCCCGGGGATGCAAGGCTGGTTCAACAAACGCAAATCCATAAATGTAATCCATCACATAAACGGAACCAAAGACAAAAACCACGATTATCTCAACAGATGCATAGAAGGCCTTCGATAAAATTCAACAGCTCTTCATGCAAAAAACTCTCAATAAACTAGGTATTGACGGAATGTATCATAAAATGATAAAAGCTATATATGACAAACCTACAGCCAATATCATACTGAACAGGCAAAAGCTGGAAGAACTCCCTTTGAAATCAGGCACTAGAAAAGGGTGCCCTCTCTCACCACTGCTATTCAACATAGTATCAGAAGTTCTAGCCAGAGCAATCAGGCAAGAAAAAGAAATAAAGGGTATTCAATTAGGAAAGGAGGAAGTCAAACTGTCTCTATTTGCAGATGACATGATTGTATATCTAGAAGACCCCATCGTCTCAGCCCAAAATCTTCTCAAACTGATAACTTCAGCAAAGTCTCAGGATACAAAATCAATGTGCAGAGAGCACAAGCATTCCTATACACCAATAACAGACAAACAGCCAAATCAAGAGCAAATTCCCATTCACAACTGCTACAAAGAGAATAAAATACCTAGGAATACAACAAAGGATCTAAAGGACCTCTTCAAGGAGAACTACAAACCACTGCTCAATGAAATAAGAGAGGACACACACAGATGGAGAAGCAGTCCATGCTCATGGTTAGGAATCGTGAAAATGGCTATCCTGCCCAAAGTAATCTATAGATTAAACGCTATCCCCATCAAGCTACCAATGACCTTCTTCACAGAACTGGCAAAAACCACACAGAGACATAGACCAATGGAACAGAACAGAGACCCCAAAAGAAACACCACACATCTACAACCATCTGATCTTTGACAAACCCAGCAAAAACAAGCAATGGGGAAAGGATTCCATGTTTAATAAATGGTGTTGGGAAAACTGGCTAGCAATGTGTAGAAACCAGAAACTGGACCCCTACCTGTCACCTTACACTAAAATTAACTCCAGATGGATCCAAGATTTAAACATAAACCATAATACCATAAAAACACTAGAAGAAAACCTAGGCGAAACCATTCAGGACATAGGCATAGGCAAGGACTTCATGACTAAAATACCAAAAGCAATGGTAATAAAAGCCAAAATAGACAAATGGGATCTAATTAAACTCCAGAGCTTCTGTACAGCAAAGAAACCATCCTTAAGAGTGAATCAGCAACCAACAGAATGGGAAAAAATTTTTGCAATCTACCCATCTGACTAAGGGCTAATATCCAGAATCTACAGAGAACTAAAACAGATACACAAGAAAAAACCAAACCACCCCATTCAAAAATGGGCGAAGGATATGAACAGACACTTTTCAAAAGAGGACATGTATGAGGCCAACAAGCACATGAAAAAATGCTCATCATCACTGGTCATTAGAGAAATGCAAATCAAAACTACATTGAGATACCATCTCATGCCAGTTAGAATAGCGATCATTAAAAAATCTGGAGACAACAGATGATGGAGAGGATGTGGAGATATAGGAACACTTACACAGTTGGTGGGAGTGTAAATTAGTTCAACCATTGTGGAAGACAGTGTGGCGATTTCTCAAGGATCTAGAAATAGAAATTCCATTTGACTCAGCAATCCCATTACTGGGTATATACTAGGTATATACCCAAAGAACTACAAATTGGTCTACTATAAAGACACATGCACACATATGTTCATTGCAGCCCTGTGTACAATAGCAAGGACCTGGAAGCAACCCAAATGCCCATCAATGATAGACTGGACAAAGAAAATGTGGTACATATACCCCATGGAATACTACACAGCCATAAAAAATGATGAGTTTGTGTCCTTTATAGGGACTTGCATGAATCTGGAAACCATCATTCTCAGCAAACTGACAGAAGAACAGAAAGCCAAACACCGTATGTTCTCACTCATAGGTGGGTGTTGAACAACGAGAACACATGGACTCAGGGAGAGGAGCATCACACACTGGGGGCAGTTGGGGGGGTGTAAGGGAGAGACAGCAGGGGGTGGGGAGGTAGGGGAGGTTGGGGAGGGATAACATAGGGAGAATTGCCAGATACAGTATGCACCTAAAGTAAAATAAATAAATTTTAAAAAAAGAAAAAGTAAAAAGGTTGTCCAAGTTTGTTGATAGTACTTTCTGGGTTCTTACTTTCCTACTTCCTAATGCACTGGCGGCTCCAATGTAATTTCTACTACATAATCCATCTCCTTCAGTCTATTCTGCTTTGGGTGACTTTCTAATTTCAGATTTGAACCACATAAACAAGCTGAATTAAGGATGCAGCCACTGCTAAATTCTTAATTTTCATAAAAGATTAAATTATGCCCCCTAGTGAATTCCCATGGAAGTTCATAATATTTCCTTAATTTCCAGAACAGTCTTAAAGGTCAAGTGTACCACTTAAAAAAAAATCAATGATCTTTCCAAAATCACTAGATAAACCTATTCATTTACACATATTTATATCTTTGTATCTTTTCAGAGGATCCAAATTTAAGGCGAGCCATGGTTATTATCTGTAATGGTGACATAAACTCAGAATCTACAGTTCCCTTCCATCCTTTCCTTTTCACTCTGGCAGGTTGCAATAAGAATGGAGACTTTGGCATCGGAAAGACCTGCGGGGTAACATTTTCTTAGCCTTCTCCTTATCAGTAAAATTGAATTATTCTTTTATCCTGTGTCATTTATGAGATAAATGAGATAGTTAATTGTCTAGCACTTACTATGCTATACCAATAATTATTTGTTCTAGCTCCCTCCTTCATCTTCTCATCCATGACCTTGTTAAACCAAGCTCATATTCTACTTTCATCTAAACTTTTGTAATTATTCAATTTGGGTGACCATGCAAAATCCTACTCTAAGGGTAAAAAAATTATTTTTCTCTCTCTAGTCTCACACTCAGTATAGGATACTTCTATGACTAGATGTGAAGGAGTTTTCCTCACACACAAGCAATTCTCCAGAGGACACCAACTGGGTGTCTTATAATTCCATTTAATTCTGACACTGTCTAACTTGAGTTATAGTCAGAATCCACAGGTCAAGGGCTCAGTCCCACAAGACGACTCCTGACTTCAGATGCAAATCACAAGCAGTAGGTTGTTACTCATACTTCTCAACATGCTATACATTCAGGTATCCACCTTGGGTTCAATTAATTTGATAAGCTTTCCATTGGAGAAACTACTGTGACAGAGTTAATAAGACTTACAAGCCAGGTTTTAAGCAGAATTATAGTTAGGCCCTGACCAAGATGCATGCACTGTTGCACTCTGGCCCACATCCCTGTAGCTGCTGCGAGTCACATAGCATGCTGAACCACCCGTTCCTCGCTGTTCCTATAGACAGAATCTCTGACACTGGACCTTTTAACCTAAGAATTGCTTAAGGTGTTTTCCAGATCCTGAATTCCAGCAAAATGGCTGACACCAAATTGTCTGACGACCCCAACCAAGGAACCAACTCAGGACGGGAATGTAGGTTCTTCATTACCCTGTCAGACGACTGCATCTCTCAGTTCTCGATTAATAAACAACCCCCATACTTTAGCCCATCACTTATTCAGATGCCTTAAAATCTCCATCCCCAAACCCCTCAGGGAGGCAGATTTTAGATTCTTAAAGCAAACTAAACATGGCCTGAGAAGGACTCCGTACTTCTGTATTTGAGTCCTTGAAGATGACCTGTAACCTAGCTTAACAGGTAGACAAGATTGAACTTAGGAGTAGCTGAGTCTTAGTCCATCCCAGCAGCTGACAATGCTTAAACCACTCATAGACTACTAAGTGTTTGAATAAGGCAAATGCCAACCATAGGCAATCCAGCTGTTTCTATACCTCGTTCTGATTTCTGTACATCATATTCCTTTTTTTTGGTGCTGTGAGTCTGGGGCTGTCTGATTTGCAAATAATTCTTTGTTCAATTAAGCTCCTTTAAATTTAATTCAGCCTAAGTTTTTCTTTTAACAGATGGTGTCAATAGTAGGACCCAAAGTAGAGCTTCTAATGACCCCCAGGAGCGCTGAACGAACAAGCAAGGTACCTGCTAGACCCATTTGTGTCCTTTAATCTCTCAGAGCAACTGGGGATTATGGTAAGTTCTTGCTCAGATTTCAGAGCTCTCTGGATTCATGTTTTGAGGTTTCGAGTTTCTTTGAGCAAATTTCTGATCCAAACTGGGTCTGGAAGTGACAACAGAAATTGGACTGAGTTCAGGATTGGATTGGATCTGGTAATTAACTGGTTTGGATCCAGTTAGAGGTGTCTTACAACTGACTGGGTCAGAAAGAAAGTGGTAGTAAATAGTAATATTGCAGGGGGTGTAAAATTTGGCTTTTAAAAATTTGCAAGGATTTTTGTGTTCTACCCCTCTGTTTAATTTTTCTTGTGTGTTTAGGCAGGGGAAAAAAAAAATCATTGGCTAAGTTAGTCAAGGGAAGCTGAGAGTAAAGCCAACATTTTAGGTAAAAATGGGATCTGGCCAGGCACAGTGGCTCACGCCTGTAATCCCAGCACTTTGGGAGGCCGAGACGGGCAGATCAGGAGGTCAAGAGATCGAGACCATCCTGGCCAACAGAGTGAAACCCTGTCTCTACTAAAAATACAAAAAAATTAGCTGGGCGTGGTGACACACGCCTGTAGTCCCGGCTACTCAAGAGGCTGAGGCAGGAGAATGGCTTGAACGCAGGAGGCAGAGGTTGCAGTGAGC
>NW_016107557.1:651647-674887 GCF_001604975.1 Cebus imitator | reverse complement strand
AAAAGAAAAAAAAAAAAGGGATCCTTAATTTCTGGAAAACTAAGTTCCTTCCAGCTTATACATTAGGCAGAGAAATCAGCAAAGTTTTACGGAATGGCAAAATCTTACAGTGGAATGTTCTGAATAAACAATGAATTGAAGTGCATTTAAAAATGAGGGCTCCCAGAAATTAAATCCGTTAACTTTTTAGATTAGTTACTATCCTGATCGAAAGGAAACAGACTGCAGCACCAATTGGCTGACTTTGGATAAGTAATGGGGTACATTTTACCTGAGTAAAGGATGGGACTGGGTTGGAGGCTTTCCCTTCAGTAAAGCCTCTCTTGGTTAAAAATGGATTAAAGTTGACAGGGACCAACCGGGGGTAAATCTGAACCTTGCCAGTTCTGTATTTGGCGCCCCCATGCAGCTGGTTGGGCAGCAACTTGCAAAATCAAGATACTTTTACCTGTGGTTCCACAAAACAAAAAAAGATGATTTTCCTTTGTGTTGCAACCTGGCTCCCAGGGCTGTGGTGCAGCCAGCCCTGTCATAGGGTCATTCAGGGACAAAAGAGTAAGAATTTCTTACCAGAGTTCCACCTCTCTCTCCCTGTGCAAACTGGTTGAATGAATGGTAAAAATCACTGTTTATCGCCTACGAAGTTTTGATTAATGGGGAAAAGGATTTATGAGGATAGTCTTAAGCTGCCGCCAATCTGGTATGCTTGCTTGATGTGTCTTCCTCTATCATTCTATCATAAAAACAGCTACCTTAGAGTAGAACACAAGCTTGAAACCCCATAAGCCCACTGCTCAAGACTGCCCAGCAAGCTGGTCAGTAACAAACTTTGCTGCAGGTCCCTGACACAAACAAAAAAACTGGATGAGGTCTCCATCTCGTTTTATGTTCTTGGGACCTTGATCTTGTGACCACATGGTTATACTTTCTCTTGGTCTCTGCCTTCCAGGGAACAGGAATTTTAAAGTGCACATCATAGGTAGCTCTAAAAATCATCCTGAGTAGTTAAAAGCCTTTGCAAGCTCAAAACTAACTCCTCTAGACTCCTTTGGGAAAGGGCAATAGGGCAAAGGGCAGTGCTATAGCTCAGTTGCTAAGGTTTTGTCCTGAAGTGGCGACCTGGGTCCAATTCCCAGCTTAAGGAATGAGTCCTTTCTTGTGTGATATCTGCGTAACCGTTACCATTTGTTCATTCTCTCCCTCTCCAGGAACCGTCGAATTTTCATTTCTCAGAGTACCTGTGAGGTTGTTTTTGAGAAAGTTTAAAAGCCAGCAGTATCAGCCATTTGGCCTGGCCAAAGTTGGGTAACAGGAAACTTAAAAGGACCTTTAAAAAAAGGGTGCTATGGTTAAAAGTCAGCTTAATTAAAAGTGGATATTCAAGCTCTAACAGCCTGGGACCCCTTGGGAAACACAGGAGACGCCAGAGAACCCATTTTGAGAAAAACCTGTTTTCCTCATGAAACCCCAGGAATTGGAAGTGGATAGATTCCTTTCAAAATCTAAAGCTCTGCTCTGTTTTGCATTGCATTATCTAACATTTTTTACTTTTGGGGGTATCAGCAATTACTTCACATTATGAAAGAGCTTTGGGATGTAGTAATTAGGTAGGAAATATACTTTTGTCTAGTGGCAGCTATGGGAAAATACTCAGCTCTGCATGTTTGGATCAGAGAAGCATGCTTTTGGCCACCTAGAAAGTATGGAGATGTCCCCAATCCCACTGAGATGAGACTCCCATAGGGGGTGGGCTAATTACAAAATGGGCTGATTGGTTTTGGGTTGCTGTACAATTAAATGCATGGTAAAAGCACTGCACTGTCTTCTCCAATACTACCTCCCTCTCTTTTGGGGGACTCATAAAAATGGGACCCTTAATTTTGGGGATCTGTTTTTGCCTTCCAGCTGTGCCTGCTTATTAGGACCTAGAAACTGCATGTTGCCCTAGCCAGTTTTTCCAAGGATTCCACCCTAAAGCCAGAAATACAATTAAGAAACTTAGAAACTAGTAAATAAAAAAATCTTACAACTAATTTTCTACCATCTGTCTGTGTAGTTATATATGTGTGTGTACAGTGTCTACATTAAAAAGCTCTAATTAATTGGCTTAAAGAAAAACAAGTGCTTAAATCAAATATTTTGAAAAAAATAAAAACGCTAGTATTTTTTAATTCACATAATTTTAGTGATCTTTGGGAAATAAAAACAACTTGGAAGATTATTGGTAAAATAAAAACATTTGGTCTAAATTATGCGGGTCAAATATTAGGTTTGCTAAATGCTTTAAGGTCATAAACTGCTTCTTTGACTTTTAAAATAGAGATTTGCCTAACAAAAAAAAAAAAAAAAAAAAAAAAAAAGAGAGAGGGAGAGAGATTTTATATAAGAAACAATCCTGTATGGTAAATTCTTCTCCCAAAGTAAAAGAACTGGTTGTTTAAAAAGAGGGCTGTTTAGGACAAGTCAAAGTCGAAGCATACCACAGATGGTCTAAGTTGTGAAAGGAAATTTATGCATCAAAAGTAAAAGCTGCTAAGAGTTACCATTATAACTTGTAATTAAAAGTACTTAAAAAAAAAACAGTTTTACATGCAAGGTGTGTGAGTAAAGTGAAATGTGTTGTTGATAAAAGATTATAAGAAGGCATGGGAGTGTACATTTGTGCCTGGTTTGGAGGGTTAAGGGGTTTTTAAAGTAGATAACATAACACCAAAGGTTTAAGTTGGGGAAGGTTTGTAAAAACTAATCTTGTAAAAGAAATTGTTTGTGAACAGATTGACTAAATGTAAAGGGGGTACTATTCAGTGTTTCCCATAAATTAAACATTGAAATAAAGCACTGATCTATTCTTTCACAAAAATTGTAAAGGGTTATAAAAGGTTTATAAAAATCTCATTTCATGGTCAAACTGTTAAGCATAATATAAAGTGTTTTAAACCTTTAACATTTTTGATAGGTTTCCCAAAATCAAATTTCAGCTTCAAAATTGTCTTTTCTAAGTTCTAACTTTGGGATACTACAGAGGGCCAGTGAAGCATCCAAGAGAGGTAAACACAGGATCATCTGACATGTTAAGTTACATGGGAAGAATTGCCAAAATAAAAAATATTATATTTAACTTTCTTCAAGTCACATTTTAGTGTATGATATTAACATATGCTCCAAAATTGTATGGGATTTCTAAAATTAATATGTCTGTGTATATGCTATCAATCATAACTACCGTTATTATATTGTTATAGACCACAGAAATAACCAAATTTCCTTGTCAACTGTCTATAGCTATTTAGAGTCGTTTTCACAGTTAATTTTTTTTTTGAGACGGAGTTTCGCTCTTGTTACTCAGGCTGGAGTGCAATGGCGCGATCTTGGCTCACCGCAACCTCCACCTCCTAGGTTCAGGCAATTCTCCTGCCTTAGCCTCCTGAGTAGCTGGGATTACAGGCACGCGCCACCATGCCCAGCTAATTTTTTGTATTTTTAGTAGAGACGGGGTTTCACCATGTTGGCCAGGATGGTCTCGATCTCTTGACCTCCTGATCCGCCCGTCTTGGCCTCCCAAAGTGCTGGGATTACAGGCGTGAGCCACCGCGCCTGGCCTCACAGTTCATTTCTTAATGCTAGTGCAGTTTCTAAAAACTTCATGAGCATGAAAAATCCTAGAATATAGTATCTTTCAGGAGATTCATGAAAGGATGGAAAGGACCCTAAAAAGCACTCTTGAATACAGGTTTCTGTAATAACCTTAGAATCAAATCATTTAAACTGGGTAAGAATTCCTGGAAATTTAATAAAAAGACTTACTGGTTTATAAAACTGCTAACCCAAGTAGACAAAAATTAACTGAATACCAAGAAAATACTTTGCCAGATTTTCACATTAAATCAGCTGGTACTGAAATTGTCTAAATATACAATTTAAATGAACTCCATGGTCTAAATCACATTACATATGACAATTCATCAGTTATCAGTGCTATGCACCTAATTTGGAAAAACAACTGGTATTCAAGAGGACATAAGTCTAATGTTAATTAAGCATGGACACATGGAGAACAAGAAGGACAGCCACCTTGTCCTTCCTGAGTCCTTACAGCTTTTGTTACTAAAAGTTATGCATTCCACGACTCATCATGGAAAAGATAAAATAATTCAAATTAAATATATTGGTGTGATAACTTATAAACTGCTAAAACATTTTTTTTTCCTTTTCCTTTTTCTTTTTAAGATAAAGTCTCACTCTGTCGCTCAGGCTGGAGTACAGTGGCACAATCTCGGCTCACTGCAACCTCTGCCTTCCAGGTTCAAGCGATTCTCCTGCCTCAGCCTCCTCAGTGGCTGGGACTACAGATGTGTGCCGCCATGCCCAGCTAATTTTTATATTTTTAATAGAGATGGGGTTTCACCATGTTGGCCAGGATGGTCTGGAACTCCTGACCTCAGGCGATCCTCCTGCCTTAGCTTCTTGAAGTGCTGGGATTACAGGTGTCAGCCACTGTGCCCAGCCTACTAAAATAGTTTTATATCCAATGTTTAGTTTATCAAACATTCCTGAGAAGACAATCAAAGCTTCAGGTATATTTGGCTACCTAATGGGTCATTTAAACATTGGTAAAGGGATTTCATTCAATCGTCATTTTCAGTGCATGTTTTCTGGTTGTATAAAAGCTTTCCCAAACAAAAGGACTGATGTTATAACACTAAGTTATTATGCCACAGTGTATTTTTATGGTTCACTGAGAAAAATCAACCCTTTCACAATCTAGAACCTGAAGACTGGATTTTCTGAGAATATCAGAGAAAGATTGTCCTTCTCATCCATACTGCAACAAAACTTTGGGACCTTGTACTTTGGCTTTGTAATCTCACAACAGAGATTACTTTGGCTTCATAATCTCCCTCCACAATCTTGGAACTGTATACCCACTGGAATCCTCAAGGTAAAGGCTAACCAGGAAAATTTCTCCCCCACAAAAAATGGCATCCTTGATGTGAACAGTTTTTCCCAAGATCACAGATCAAGAGTTCTACTATCACGAGACTGTTATTTTTAAATACTTTCCCCTTGTTTATGCCTCTATGAACAGAAAAGAAAAGGGGGGAGGTCTGTTGTGTGCACTTATGGGGTATACTTTTATTTGTATTTTGCAGTCAGCCTTATACACAGATAACCTATGCCTTCATATATAAAACATGAAGGCCCAATGTAGGTAAGAAACTTTAATGGTACATACATTGCCTCATAATCAGTCAGAAACAGCACACTGATTCACTCTTCCTAACCATATCATGGGTTAAAGAGAACATTGTCAGGAGGTCTTCACTCTTCTAGAAGGACATCATTTGTTAGCTCCTTTTTTCCATGGTTTGGAATAAAAACGGCAATGATTAAAAATGTATCCCTCAAAAAAAAATTAAAACAAACAAAAATGTATCCCTCATGATATTCTTTATGGCAGTTTCTACTGTAATGTAGATTATAAAAATTCAGTTGTAGGGGATTAGTGAAAAAAACCACTTAGTTAAGTGAATAGACTCTTCATTTAGCTCATTCTCTGATCTATTTAATTTTAGGTGGTTTGTTTCACTGGGAACCTGGGTAAGAAGCTTACTCCAAACTCCTGGTATTTATCCTCCCGATAATCATGGTTACAGTCTCCCTGGTATGCTGCTGTATTCTCTCAAAGGTTTTAAATGTTTGCATTCAGCCATCACTAAAACGTCAAACGGTCTCTCTTCAACTGGAATGACAACAGCGGAAAGGAATGTGCAGCCATGAGTATACCATAACCTATATATGATGTGCTGAAACTAGAAACCCAAAATAATAACAGAGTGGCACTAAGCCCCTAAGTTTTGGTCACACTCTCACCTAAGTGAGAACCAGAACAGAAGGGTGAATTTTTTAAATTATGAGAGGCCATTGTTTTGGACTGACCTCAGGCACTAGGCCCCAATGGACCAAACAAAAATGTAGCTCATGTTAAAGGTAAAATAATCAAACTAAGATTTTAAGAAAACACATAGATCCTAGACCAGAACAGACCAGGTTTTGTTTTTCTCCTATGAACAGGACATTCCAGCATAAGGAGGTACCCTTTACTCAGTCCTTGTTCCTGCCTTTGCAAAACTCACTGTCCTACTGTTTTCCAGTGGCTTTCAAAACCAAGTAAGTATATTTCTGATGGTAATAGTGACATCAAAGACTAAAGTTTTGGTCAATCTCTGAAAATTAAAAAAAATGACCAAAAGTAGGGAACTGTTAAAGCAAACTAAACACGGCCTGAGACAGACTCTGTATTTCTATATTTGAGTTGTTGTGGATGAACTATAACCTGGTTTAATAGGCAGACCACACTGAAAACCTAATTGAAGAGTATGCGCCTGTAACAACAGCTAAGTCTTGGCCAGTCCCAGTGGCCACACATACTTCAACCACTCACAGACTGCTAAGTGCTCAAATTGTGTTCAAATAAGGCAAACGCCAATCTGTAACCAATCCAGCTGTTTCTACACCTCACTTCCGACTTCTGTACATCATTTCCTTTTTTTTTTTTGGTCTATAAATCTTCCTCCACCACATGGCTGCCCAGGAGTTTCTCTGAATCTGCTGTGATTCTGAGGGCTGCCCAGTTTGCAAATGGTTCATTGATCATTAAACTCCTTTAAATTTAATTCAGCTGAAGTTTTTAACAAGGTTTCATTTTCTCATTGGGCTGCCCTACAATTACTGAAGTCTTTCTCTGCTGCAATTCCCATTGTGTCTGCATATTGGTTGTTGCACCTGGTGGTCCCGTAACACTGGGTCTGATTAATTTGCTAAGGCAGCTCACAGAACTCAGGGAAACACTTGTGTTTACTGATTATAAAAAAAATACTGTAGAGGACACAGATGAACAGTCAGATGGAAGAGATGCAGAGGATAAGGTACTGGGTGGGTGTCCGGAGCTTCCATGCCCTTTCTGGGTGTGCCGCCCTTTCTGGGTGTGCCACCCTTTCAGTACCTCCACGTGCTTAGCAACACAGAAGCTCATCCAGTCTGTTGTTGAAGAGTTTTTGTAGAGATTAATCGCCAGTCCCAACCTTTACTGGAGGATGGGTCTCAAAGTTCTAGCACTCTAATCCTGTCTGTATTTCTAGTGAGTAGCCCCATCCTGAAGCTACAGAGGCCCTACCCTGTTAGCTCGTGAGCATAACCTAACATGTTAAGGGACTCATTATTAATAGAAGGTACTCCTTTCACTCAGGAAATTCCCAAGGTTTTTAAGAGCTCCAAGACAAGTATGGGGGAAAAAGACAAAAGACCAAATATATTTCACATTATACTATACCTAGTTTCTTCACCAATTCAATTCACTGGTCAAGCCCTTGACCTTGAAATAATCTGATACTGCTCCATAACTGAAATTCTGAAAACTACACTGTCTCATTCTCAGCTTCTAGCTTCCACTGTCTTCTTTTCTCTACAGCCTAGTTCTAGTGTCTTGCTCCACCCTGTCCTATCCTTTTCCTAGTTCAAATCTAACTTTCACACTGAAGTCTTTAAACCAGCCTAGATTCTATAGCACATTACTTGAATTACTACCTTCCTCTTCAGCAAAATCCAACATTTAGCCAGTCCTGTTATCTGTTTCGTCCACAAACATATCTCAATAACTAAGTGCTGCTAACAAAAACAACACAACTGAGTAAAATAATGCCAGCATATACTGATAGTACATCATATCTCAGACAAGCTGTGTGCTCGACAGTCCATGACAATTTCTAATCAGATTCCTCTCCGAGACTATTCCATACCTTTCTGAATCTCTTCAAGCCTCATATGTAAGCTGACCATATATATGGAATCTAAGTCAGATCATGACTCTCCTCTTTTTAAAACTTTCCCATTTTTTGTGGAGTAAGAGCCAAAGTCCTTAAACTGTCAGACCAGGTCCTACCTAACCTCTATACCTCTCCAGAAACCCCTGACAACAATGGCATCTCTGTGATCCTGCTGCCTCTGCTCTAGCCACACTGGGCTTGCAGCTCTGCCCACAGGCTCAAAGGTGTCTGTTTTAAGACTTATTGCACCAGCTGTTCCCTCTCCTTGAACAAGGCATTCTCCAGATAGCGACATGGCCAACTCCTTTGCCTCCTGTAAGTTTTTTTTTTTTTTTTTCAAATGCCACATGCTCTGTAAAGCCTACCTGGGTCATTCTATTTAAAACTACAGCACCACTCCTTTCTGGCCTCAATATCCCAATCTTCCTTACCTTGCTCGATTAGTCTCATTTTTCCCACACCACTTATCTTCTAATCTCTTATATAATTTACTTACTATGTTTACTACTTATGGTCCCCCAAGAGTAGAGTTTTTTCACTGTTTTTTTTTTCTTCACCGTATCCCAGGTGCCTAAAACTAGGGCTTACTGGCACATAGAAGAGGCTCAATAAATGTTTCTTGAGGGAATAATTAGATGAAACTATTCCCTCCTTCCTTTGAGTCATTGACCCCATTTTCCTTGTATTATTCTACTGCCATTCTCTTTCCTGTACCCTCAACTGCTCACTCCATCAAAAGTACCTTTGCAAAGATTACGACAGTGAGAGAAATCTAGCATGGCTGATTCCATCTTCCTGCTAGCCTCACTGGCTGGCTGTCTTCGCTTGTTCCTGGGTATAGAGCAAGTTAACCATGGGAGGAATTTATAGTTTAATTTCGACACCAAGATAACAGTCCCTCCCTAAAACTGATGCTCTCCTTGTTTGGGGACTGAAACTACCTTTGTAAAACTAATAAAAGGCCACAAGATTAGGATTATGGGAAGGGCCTAAATTCTGATTAAATGTATGTATAGTTTCTTCTTTCTTTTCTTTTTGAGAAAAGGTCTCATTCTGTTGCCCAGACTGCAGTACAATGGTGCAATCTCAGCTCACTGCAACTTCCACCTCCCAGGCTCAAGCAACTCTACTGCCTCAGCCTCCTGAGTAGCTGGGAGGTGTGCACCACTGTGCCCAGCTAATTTTTGTATTTTTTTGTAGAGACAAGGTTTCACCATGTTGCCCAGGCTGGTCTTGAACTCCTGAGCTCAGGTGATCTGCTCACCTTGGCCTCCCAGAGGGCTGGGATTACAGATGTGAGCCACTGCACCTGGCCTATATATGTAGGCATAGTTTCTGTAATCCCTTACTGTTCAGGAGTCATGGGGCCAGAGGTCACAAGATTTGTAACTTCCCTGATGGCTCCTATAGATAACATCATTATTGTAAAACCTAAGATTGGTCTTCTGAATTTTTTGTGTGTGTGCATGGGGGGTGGGGGAGGGAATGGAGTCTTGCTCTGTCACCCAGGCTAAAGTGCAGTGGTGCGATCTTAGCTCACTGCAACCTCCACCTCCCAGGTTCAAGCGATTCTCCTGCCTTGGCTTCCCAAGTAGCTGAGATTACAGGTGCCTACCATTGTGTCTGATTAATTTTTGTATTTTTAGTAGAGACAGGGTTTCACCATCTTGGCCAGGCTGGTCTCGAACTCCTGACCTTGTGATCCACCCACCTCAGCCTCCCAAAGTGTTGGGATTACAGGCATGAGCCACTGCGCCTGGCCTGAAATATTTTTTATACTGACCCCACCTGGACTTGTGACTCATGACTCAGCCAGTCCTACTGCCCCCATCCAGAGACAGGCTGGGCACACACACACCATTTTCCACACCCCTATGATTTGATCCTCAAAGCAGTCAGCAGCACTCATCCCCTAGTTCTCTGCTCACCAAGCTATCTTTGAAAAACACTAACCTCTGAGCCTTCAGGGAGACTGATTTGAGTAATGAAGTAACTGTCTCCTGAGTGGGCAGCATCACATTAATAAAACTTTGTGTACTCCAACAGCACAGTCTCAGGGAACTGGTTTTGTCTGTGCAGCTGGCAGGAAGAACCTACTGGGCAATTACACCACTGGCTTCTTTCTTTCATTGTGTACAGATATGCCATCAAGAAAGTAGGTCTTTATGTGATATCTGCCCAATTTCTCTTCTTCCTGCTATCAGCAGAATTTCTTAAAACAACAGCCTTGGCCTGGCATGGTGGCTCACACCTATAATCCCAGCACTTTGGGAGGCTGAGGCAGGCAGATCACCTGAGGTCAGGAGTCTGAGACCAGCCTGCCAACATGGCGAAATCCCATCTCTACTAAAAATACAAAAATCAGCTGGGCACGGTGATGGGTGCCGGTAATCCCAGTTTCTTGGGATGCTGAGGCAGGAGAATCCCTTGAATCCAGGAGGCAGAGGTTGCAGTGAGCAGGGATAGCACCACTGCACTCCAGGCTGGACGACAGAGAGAGACTCCATTTCAAAAAAAATCAAAAACAAAAACAAAAACAAAACCCCCAAACCAGCCTCCTCTTTTTCCCTACCTCCCATACCAAAATGCTCCTATTACAACCAGCAAGGAGCTTCTCTTCATACCTTCTAGGCCCTTCATTCTGTTACACATAATTACTCTCACTACTTGCATCCTACCTGTTCAAACTCTTTCAGACTTTCTTCTGGTGTTCTTACCATGGAATTTCCTTCTGGTCTTGATAATAGGCTCCCTTTTCTCTTAAATCTGAATGCAGGCTCTATACATTTTTATCTGGACAATGGCCTTTATGTCCATTAGGTGATGAACTCCCAATTTATGATTACTGTCTAGATCCTTTTCTGGCTCTCACCATCCACCTGAAAACTAGAATAGGACTTAGCCACCTGGATTGCTCAACATCTTTTGTATCTGGGACACAAAAGATCCCACATGATACTCAATGATTGCCTCTTCCTCCTACTCCCCAAATATGTGCTTCCTTTGGAGCCCAACTAGTTCAAGACAAAACGCTATATGAAAGTCAGCCAAGGATCTTCCTATTTCCTTGAATGCAGCAATTTATCAAATTTCATAAAATCAGCACTTTGGAGAGTACTGTGCAAACTAGAGAGGCTGTGTAAGAATGAAGAGAAATGGTCAAGAAGATGAAAATGACAAAAGTTCACAGATACACAAATTCAAAAGAGATCTTAGGTTCCTAAAACTGTAATTAGAAAAATAATGATAAAAAAAAAAAAGACCCGAGACTGCAAAAACCAATAGGTTTAATATGTTTAAGGCAAAATAAAATTCCTTACATGAACTTGTTTAAATTATAAAAAAATATATCCTATTAGAACACAAGGAAAAACAGCCTGTCTTCCTAGACCTAACTATCATGCTGGTCTTAAACTTTTCGGTTTTATTAAGAACCAGAAAACCACAGAGGAATTAACTGCAGAATTTAAAGAGAAAGCATGTGATCTAAGAATTGTAAGAAAATTCAATTTGACAGACATGTTAAAGACATCTTCAAATATTTAAATGCCCCCAAATCCTGCACACATGCTATGATCTGAGTATTTGTGTCCCTCCACATAGGAAGTCCTAACCTCCAAGTTATGGCATTCTAAGGTGGGGCTTTTGGGGAGGTGATCAGGTCATGAGGGCAGAGCGCTCCTGAATGAGAACAACGATCTTATAAAAGAGACTCAAGAGAGCTCATGGACCCTCCAACATGTGAGGTTACAGTGAAAAGAGGTCTGTCTGTGAGCCAGGAAGTGGGCCTGCACCAAACA
Organism: Cebus imitator; assembly: GCF_001604975.1. Classification (NCBI taxonomy): domain Eukaryota; kingdom Metazoa; phylum Chordata; class Mammalia; order Primates; family Cebidae; genus Cebus; species Cebus imitator. The sequence goes on along the minus strand of NW_016107557.1, from coordinate 663,264 downwards.
CCTTATCTGTCAGTACCCTGCTTTAGACTTGCCTGCCTCCAGAACCATGAGAAAGAAATTGCCATTGTTTATGAACCACCCAGTTTATAGTATTTTGTTACAGCAGCCTGAACGGACTAAGACACCACATATCCTTCCTGAGAAAATTATTTCCATTGATAGAAGGACTCAAAAACAAAGAAGTTCAAAACATAAAAGCTGTGGTACACAAAGGATCATAGCAGTGTGCTAACCTGAGAAAGGACAGACAGTGCTTGTGGACTTGGAACAGGCAGGTCACCTTCTGGGATAGCTCATTTGCCACCCTGGCTTTCTTCCCACCCAGCTCTATCTTTCGTTGTTACAAACCCCAGAGATGTTAACAGCTAAGATGCTCAGATCCTGAAGGGATGACTTGGTGACATTCTCATCTCTACTTACATGTTCGAACTATACATCTATGAGAAAGCCTCTTTCCTTACAGCACAACTTTTTTTTAACCAACAAAAAATTTAACTTTTTTGATGTTAAAACCATTAACTTTTCCTTAAAGCATAAATTAACTTTTGCTGTTCTTGCCTAAGTCTAGAATGTATGTTTGTATGTTAATGATAAATTAATTCAACATAACAATGTAACATAAAATATCCATACCTGAGATAAGATTTGATGTTCTGCCACTATCATCCTTTACGACCTTTTGTCCAAGTTAGCATGATATATTTCTCCATCTTCCTTACTGCTGATTTAAAACCTCTCAACCTTCAAAGTACTTCTTAACTAGATAAAATCCACACCAATACTTAAATCACCCTATGTGTACATCTATGTATATAATCCTGAATAAATTTAAACATGTGAATTAACACAAATATATTTGCAGTTTCTGAAGGTAACACCTGGTGAGTGAGCACAGACTATCGATGTGTGAGGACAGAGGAGGCAGTTCTACCTCTTCCCTATCATCACAGTGAAAGGGCAACGATTCCTCTACAGTCATTTCATCTCCAACTGCCAGAGCCCCTCACTGCTTCGGTGGTTAGTAGCAGGAGGTACTTCACTATAAAACACACAAACACACACTATAAAACACACACGCACACATACACACATGCACGTTTAGAGACGGGATCTTGCTCTGTCACTTAGGCTGGAGTGCAGTGGCACGATCGTAGCTCACCGTAACCACCAACTCCTGACTCAAGCAATCCTCCCTTCTTTACTTCTCGGGTAGCATACCACAGCACGTGGTCTGAAATATTTACAAAGCATCTCCCAATTGTTCAACATTACTCCAGGAAATTTAACTCTTAGTTTTCTCAACTGAATTATAACTCCACTAGAGGTACAAACCAGGGGATTTCCTTCTATATCTTCAGAGTACCTAAAATCTACCAACGTAAAACAGTTATAAAAGAATTTAACAGTGGAACTTTTTACTGATCCCCCTACCAAAGGGTGGACATTACACAGAACTGTAACCCTTTTGGCACCTAGAACAAATGAGTATAATATATGTTTTCACTGCCCTTAAGTAGTTTACAATCTAGTTATAAATGGGTAATTAAATATTCCAAAATAGGAGACATGCCAAACATGAGTTATAAGTTTATAAACATACTGTGTATTGGGGGAAAAAAAGAAAAGGCTAACTGAACTACAGTGGTCAGTTGAAGGCTGCAGGATACCTTTGAAAGAAAAACTTAAGAGCACTGGAGAAGATAGAAAGTCATTCTAGGTTAAAGGGGAAATGCTACTTGAAAAGGCACAGAGTGTCAATATGTAAAGATGGGCCTTTTCAGGGTAATGAGAAATGAGGCTGGAATTGTAGGATTTTTTAATTCCTAAGGAGTAACTGAAGTTCTGAGCAGGAAAGTGATATGATAAAAGCAGGAGTAAGGAAAAGTTAATATACAGCAAGAAGGATAAAATGAACTTAGTTGCTTCTGAAACTATATTTTACTTTATAGAGAAATCTGCTCAAAACAATTAACTAACTGTTCAGTCTTCATTGACCTTGGAATTTGAACACAGGAGTCAGCTGAGAACTAAACTGCATCAACTTAATTTAGATCCTGGATTACTGTTTTCTGTATTACATGAAATTTTGCATTCTTTACCATTAGCTTATGCATACAACATTAAAGAGTCACCAAAAATATGAGTCTGAACATCTTGGGGGATATAACACCCATAATTGATTTAGTCATTCTATTACTCTTAGAAATTTAGATTGTCCCCAGTTTTAATGCACTATAAAGAGTATCCTCATACACAACATTTTTGTCCATATTTTAAGTTCTTCAAGAACTTAATTCTTAATTCTTAGTAGTATTACTAGGTTACTGGAGACATAATATATTGGTTATTAGAGATATGTGTATATATATGTGTGCATGTATATTGGAGATATAACATACCGGTTTTTGGTTATACACCCATACATGTATATATACGTGCATATTATATATATACACATTATATATACACATTATATATACACACACACACCTCCAATAACCAATATGTTATATCCTGTTTATATATGTATACATGTATACATACATATACACACACATCTCTAATAACCAATATATTCTATCTCCAATAACCTAGTAATACTCCTCCTAGGAATTTCTTGTACATGTATATATGTATACATGTATATACACACACACATATCTCCAATAACCTAGTAACATATATATGAATTCTCATACACATACATTTTTTAATATTTATTTTTATTTTTTGAGACAGGATCTTGCTATTTTGCCCAAGCTGGAGTACAGTGGCTATTCACAGGTGTGATACCCCTACTGATCAGATGAAAGTTTTGACCTGCTCACTTTCTGGATTGGGCTAGTTCACCTCTCTTTAGGCACTCTAGTGGTCCTCTGCTCCACGGAGCTCATCATATTGATACCAAACTTCGTGCAGACACCTGATCAGCAGTGCATACTATAGCCCAGAACTCCTGGGCTCAAGCGATCCTCCCGCTTCCACACTAAACAGGGGTACATAACTATTTTTAAGGTACTTAATACAACAATTCTTTAGCCCTAATTCTGGTGGGAGAGATACAGCCTCAGAATAGTGGAGACAGGTTATATCAAGCATATCTGCGGTTGCACTAATACAGTTGTCTATATTTCATGAAAAGTTTTGCATACTCTACTACAATGACAAACTGGGCAGTCACTTTCATTGTACGGTGAGAATCATTATCATGGGTATGTTACCTCCACATAAAGTTCACATTACAACATTTTCCATATTCTGGACTTCAAGGTGTCATCAAAGTTGAAAAAAGAATATTTTATAAAACAGCTCTGATATTTTTAAGTCCTCAGTAGTATCAAACATTATATTCAATCACCTCAATATAAATGAATTCCTATTTCCCATTTTGGCTAAATTTCAGATCCTATAATCCCCAACATAAGATGAAAACCTAGTAAAGTAGGTGCTATCCTTGTTTCTACTGTGGCTCAATGCTTACACAAAAACTACTTGAAACAATTTAGCACAGTTCTGTTCAACAAGTCTTTCTGAAATGATGAAAATGATCTATATCTGTGCTGTTCAATAAGGTAGCCACTACACACAGGTGACTACACAATACCCGAAATGTAACTAGTGTGACTTAAGTACTAATTTTTAGTTCCAATTTTAGTATATGTGCTGATGAAGCGAGCAAGAGTACTAATTTTTCAACTTTATTTTAATTACTTTAAGTTACAATAGTAACAAGTGGCTGATGGCTACTGTATTGGACATGGCTTCACAGTATACAGAAAGACTTCCACTATAAGATTTTCTATAGTTACAAAAAAGAACTACAATAGATAAAACAGTTAACTAAATTACTGGTTAGACAAGGTAGGAGAAAGTGTTGGCTGCCTACTAAGCATCCACTCTCCTGTTCCCTCATCAGAGGCCCCGTTTTGCTCAGGTAGCTGTCTACCCACCCCTCAGCTTCAATGATGGATCCTGATAAAAAGATAGGGCTCACAGCATTGTGTGGCTGGCTGACTGCTGGTCCAGGGGTGGGCATGTGACTCAGGGGAGTCTAAGAATTTTGAGGAGAACTTCAATTTCACGGCTTGGGGACCTAATTCTCTCTCCTAAACTGGGGGCGAGAAAGGAACACAACATACGGATTCTGGGGGTTCTAGCAGCCACTCTGTAACCTTGAATGAAGTGACATGATCTGGCTCTGTGTCCCCACTCAAATCTCATTGCAAATGGTAATCCCCACATGTTGAGCAAGGGACCTGGTGAGAGCAACTGGATCAGGGGGGCGGTTTCCCTCTTGCTGATCTTGTGACAGGGAGTTTTCAACAAGATCTGATGGTTTTAAAAATGGCAGTTTCCCCTGTTCCCTCTCCCAGCCTCCTGCTGCCTTGTGAAGAAGGTGCCTGCTTCCCCTTTGCCTTCCACCATGATTGTAAGTTTCCTGAGGCCTCTGTAGCCATGCCAAACTGTGACTCATTAAATCCCTTTTGTTTATAAATTACCCTGTCTCAGGTAGTATTTTTATAGCAGTGTGAGAATGAACTAACACAGGGAGCCAGCCTGTGTTAGGACAAAGCTGATTTAAAAGTCTAATTGACTCACAGTTCAGCATGGCTAGAAGAGGCCTCAGGAAGCTTCAATCATGGCAGAAGGCAAAGGGAAAGCAAGGCACCTTCTTTACAAGGTAGCAGGGAGTGCTGAGTGAAAGGGGAAAGAGTTCCTTATAAAACATCAGAGCTCATGAGAACTCACTACCACGAGATCAGCACAGGAGAAACTGCCCCCATAATTCAATTACCTCCACCTGGTCTCTCCCTTGACACATGGGGATTATAATTCAAGATGAGATTTGGATGGGGACACAAAGCCTAACCATATCACCTAATTACCCTCCAAAGGCTCCACATCCTAATACCATCACACTGGGGATTAGGGCTTCAAGACAGGAATTTTGGGAGGCACAAACATTCAGTCCACAAAATAAGTCTATCATTCATAATTACTCTCTGCATATACCTCCAAATCTGGGCTGCTCTGTCTTTATCACATTAGTTTGGCTGAACCTTAACTGTGTCAAATCCAATCTGACACCTGTGTGTAAGCTGTATAAGAAAATAAACCACGCTGATTGATCTCAACTTAAACTCATACCTACTAACTTCCCTACTCCATTTACTTCCAACTCTCTTATTGCACACCTTAACTCTTTTCAAAGGTCCAATGCCTTCTTCTTATAAGAACTAATATTTCTCAATCACATAAAATGTGTCTGTGTCAATGCACAACTGTAGTAAACTAAGCCAGACAATAATGAGATCTTTCCAGCCCTTACTCCACTTTTATTCCCAACCTAACACCCAATTAGAATCCCACCGTATCACTCCAAAGGGAAGAACACCACTCATGAGAACCAAAAGAAAAGGAGCTAAAGGAAGGTTTATTCCCATGAAAGGCTTATGTATATTTCTAAGACTCCAGTCACTGGAAAACAAAACCATATATAGTCATGTGCCCCATAATGACATTTCCATCAATGACACACTGCATATATGGTGATAGTCCCATAAGATTATAATACTATATTTTTTCTATACCTTTTCTATGTTTAAATACACAAGTACTTACCACTGTGCTACAACTGCTACACTATTCAGTACAATTACATGCCATATATGTTTGTAGCCTGGGACAACGGGCTATACCATATAGCCTAGGTGTGTAGGAGGCTCTATTATCTAGGTTTGTGTAAATACACTCTGTGATGTTCACACAATGACAACACTGCCTAATGATGCATTTCTCAGAATGCATCCCCATTGTTGAGCCACACATGACTATTACTGTCCTGGAGCCTGGCTTGTCAGATCAGCACTCTTCCTCCATTCTGGGTGCTCAAAAAAGCAGGAGGTTTCAATGGAGATTTTCTTCTCCTGTTAAAGCTTGAAGCCAAAAATCCCAAATCAAATAAAAATTAAACTTGCATTTAGTTGAAATCTAGGCAATCAGAAAGTACCTTAATTTTGATAAGAGGGAGAAAAAAAAAGTAATGTCATAGATTTCTTTGCTAAATAAGCCCAATAATGTATAGGCATGCCACAATGTCAATACAGAAATAGTCTTTTGGGACACACCCCAAGGTGAACCCTAGTGAGCTACATCCTTGTAGAATCTTCTCCCCTTGAGTGTGGGTGGAACCTGTCACTTACTTCTAAGCACTAAACGGTAGAAAAGATAGAAAGGACTCCATCTTAGCAGACTGGAGAAAGAGTCTCCCTCCTGCTGGCCTCAAGGAAACAAAGTGCCATATGATGAACTGCCTACGGACAGGGCCGCATACAGGGAACAGCCTCTAGTCCCTGAGGGAGGCCACCAGTCAACAGGAAGAAGATGGCACACTCACTCATGCAGGCCAAAAGATGAACTCTGCCTACAACCTGAATGAGTTTGCAAACAGATTCTTCCATAGTTGAACCTCCAGATGAGAACGTAGCCTGACTGACACTTTGAGGTGCTAAGCAGCAAACCAGCTAAGATGTGCCATATTCCTGACCCAGAAAAACTGAGATAATAAACCTGTGTTAAGCTGCTAAATTTGGGGGTAATCTGTTACACAGCAATGGAAAACACAAGCCTACTCTCCTTTGGAAATTTTCCCAACCACTGCATGAGTCAGGATTATTTTCATCTTCTCAGAGTCTTTGTTACAGGGACTCCAAAAATGGCAGGCCATACAGACCCTGAGCACAACTGTATAAAAGGAGCAACCTTAGGTTTAGTCATAGTTGTCTGCATTAGAACTACAGAATATTAAGACTTGGAAGAAAACTGAGAGGCCCCTTAGTGCCATCCTTTATGTTTACAGATAAGGAATGCAAGGACATGTAATAGTTCATAACTTGTTCCTGGATTACTGGGGGGAAAAAAAGAGACGAGAGCAAGAGAGCGACAGAGTGCGAGCTGCTAGTCTAATGGATTTCCCATATCTCCACAAATTGCCCACGTGTATAAATTGTCTTTTCCCTGAAAATAAAGGATTGAGAGCCAAACTATAAATTTCATTTCTATCTCCTACATTGAAAATCAGGTTTAACACAAATTTATTGTTATTAACTAAAACATGCTCAGCAATAGGAATTTACTTGATAAAGAAAATAATGCCTATGTTTGTTAAACCAAAAAAGGATATATGAGATATTATACATATATTTTACACCAAGGAAATTGCAATAGCATCTGTTTCACCTTGGCTTTAGTGAAAAATACTCATAACCTTCTCTGTGGGGTTAACTAGTTTTGTCAGTGTTTATTGTATCAAATATATTTCAGAAAATGTGATTTGATCATCAGAGTACCAGAAGCCATGTTGTAATGAAGAGCACTTGTATTCTGGGTCCAATTTTAAAATATGTCTTTTTAAAATCTTGCATTTACAGTGATGAATATGGCAAGAAAAATAAAATAAAAACTTGCATTTAGAACTTGAAATAGGTCTGCTTTATTTTACATGGTGTGCCATACAAATAAAATTTTTCTTAACATTACAGATGACAGTCGTTTGGCAAACACTACATTGCAAGCCCATCACTGTTTATCTAATTCTTCTAATTTTAACAAATGACTCAAATTACAATGCAGCCTAATTAGCAGCTCAAACTATAACAAGAATTTCAGTATTTCGAATAGCAAGGAAGAGTTACTATAATCCATGCTTAGGTTAAAAAATCAAGGACTCCAAATAAAACACTATGTTTAATTCAATTTATGAAGTCCAATAAGTTACAAAGGCAATGTAGAAGAAGTAGGTGAAAATGGGGAAGCCCTAATTTTTAAGTCTGCCTTGAAAATAATTTTTGGTTAACAATGAGACTTTCCAACAGGACTCATCTTGCCATTGGCATCACAAAATCTGAACCACCCACCTCCCCTTTCTCTGGGAGGACCCCTTCCTTCCTAATGTCTGATGCTTCTTCCCCCACCTCCATTCTTTGCCCACTGCTGCACATGCTTAAAGCCCAGCTACCCTTTCACCCACAGAAGTCGTAGACCACTGCTACCATAGTTAATTCTCAGAAGTAATAAACTCAGAACTTGAAAGCACATAATGCCTACAAGACTGTTCACTATTTCAAACTTCTGCTCTGGTTCACAGGAATTCAAAAAAATCACTCTATTTTTTCTGCTGTACCAAGACAAAAAAATTCTACAATCACACTTAAAGACATGGACTAATTACTTCTCATGACACTGCAATAGCAGTTTCAGTTGTATTAAGAGAAGCTAAAAATGAGCAGGTTCTGTGCTAAGCACTGTATCATCTCATTTATTCTATAAAATCACTCCGTGAGAAAATTAAAACACAAAGTTTGGTCACTTACTCAAGGATGACACAGTTAGCAAATATAATACTTGTATAACCAGGATTTGAACACATGCCATCAGCTTGTGCTCTTAACTGCTGAAATACTCTAGTCATTTTTTTAGTCAGCTGCATGACTTGGTGGCCCATGGTTAAGCATACAGTTTCTACTAAGCCCAGTAGCAAGCCCAAAAGCTCTCAATCCTTTTTCTTAATACAAGAGCGGTTACCTGCAAAGGATGGAAAGGCTTTGCTCCAAAATCCTAAGGATCTACACTGTAATTTTCTCCTATATGGCCTGCCAAAGGTTTCATACAGCATATTTCAATCTGCCTCTACATTTCAAGCACCATAACCTCTGCTGGGTCATATGGCCTGAGTGGCAGCGCAGTTTGCACAACACCCTGGACCTGTTGCAGAGTTGCTTTTTGTTCTGGGATCCATTCAAAGCCAGCAGCATTTCAAGTCACTCAGTAAACAACCTGAAATAGCACACCCAAATGAGTAATTTGTCACTTCCAAAATCCAAAGAGGACCACTAGATCTTGCTTCTCTCTTTTTGCTGTAGGTGGTAACACGCCCTACACCACACCAGTGGACCCCTAGACATTTCACTGAGGTAGAAGGCCCTGAATATTTGTTGGAATTATTTCCCACTCTCTGACACCCAAATGTCTTACCAGTAAGTCTAGAGTAGTTGTTCCTTCTTGCCCACCAGGTCCAATCAGCATAATGTCATCAATGTGATGGGCCAGTATGATGTCCTGTGGAAGGGAAGGGCGATCAGGGTCTGTATTTGTTTGCTGCAGCTGCTGTAATAGAGAACCACAAACTGAAGAGCTTACACAACAGAAATGTACTGTCTCCAGCTCTGGGATTAGAAGTCCAAGATCAAGGTGTCAGCAAGGCTAGTTCCTTCAAGGGCAGTGAGGAAGAATTTCATGCCTCCCGGCTTGCTCCTGATGGTTTGCTGGAAATGTGTGACATTTCTTGGTGTTCCTTTACTTCAATGTCACATGGCATTCTCCCTGTGTGAATATCTGTGTTCAAATTTCTCCTTTTTTAAGAACACCAGTCGTGCTGGATTAGGGGCCCAGCCTACTCTAGTATGACCTCATCTTATCTAATTACATTTGTAACTACCCTATTCCCAAATAAGGTCATATCCTGAGGTACTGAAAGCTAGGATTCCAATATGTGAGTTTCTAGAAGACATAATTCAACTCATAACAAGATCCCTGTGATCTAAATTACAACACAGAGTTGGAGAGTTGATATCCCCAAGGTAGGACAGCGAAGGTGTATTTCTGGCTTTGTTAGTTGAAAGAAAACTACCTGGCCAGGCGCGGTGGCTCATGCCTGTAATCCCTGCACTGTGAGAGGCTGAGGCTGGCAGATCATGAGGCTAAGGGTTTAAGACCAGCCTGACCAACATGGTGAAACACCATCTCTACTAAAAATACAAAAATTAGCTGGGTGTAGTGGTGTACGCCTGTAATCCCAGCTACTCAGGAGGCTGAGGCAGGAGAATTGCTTGAACCCGAGAGGCGGAGGTTGCAGTGAGATCGCGCCACTGCACTCCAGCCTAGGTGACAGAGTGACACTCTGTCTCAAAAAAAGAAAAGAAAAGTGCTTTTGGTGATCTTACTAATAAATACTTACTAAGGAAAACATTTAGCTGATCAATAACTGCATGCCAGCTACTGGGGATAGGTTCTCAAGCAATGAAATGACATCTGGAACAACAGCTACAATTAATCACCACTCAGTTAAGTTTATGATAATCCACTGTCATGTTCCAAGATCAATCTGTTTTCGGCAAAGGCCAAATGGGAGAGCTGAATGGGAATATGTCAAGAATCACCACCCCTGCATCCTTAAGTGCACTAATCTCTGCAATTCCTCCGGAAATGCGGTATTGATTTTGGCTTACTATTATTCCAGGAAGAGGCAGCTCTAGTGGCTTCTACTTGGCCTTTCCTACCACAATAGCCCTCACTCCACAGGTCAGGGAACCAGGGTGGGGATTCTGCCAGTTGTTGAGTATGTCTATACCAGTTATTCATCCTGGAACTGGGGAAGTAACCACGTGATGAATATGGGGACCCACTCTGAGGACGACCTGGGTTAAACTTCCATTGACCACCTAAACTTAACAAGCCCCTACTCTGAATGGTGGGCCAAAATGACACTTTGAGTGTCCTGGAATTAGTGTCAGTTCAGAGTTAAGTGTTCAGTCATCCATGAGAAGTCTGCTTATTTCTTTTTCTCCAATGCACACTTACCCTGATAAACCATAGGTCCTTCTGGGAAAAGCTGGGGAAAAAAACTAACAGTACAAATTCTTGGCAGCACAATGCGGTCTTTCCTCAAAAGGATCCAGCCTCCCCTCATTCAAGGGGTTCTAGGACTGTAAAATTACCCAAATCTGGGAATTGATTGAGGGACCATAACTCTTTCTTTTGGTAATTCAAGTAAGGCTTCCATTCACTTGACCTAGAACTCTTGCTTATACAGATCAATTCAGGATTCAGTAGACTGCCCATGGAATTCTCTTATACAGACACCATGACTACCTACCCAATGCCATGGGACTCTCGAGTCAGACTGTTCAGACTGTTGCTTTGACTCCACTGTACCCTATGATGGCAACATGCCCACTTAGTCTTTGGTGATCACATGGTCCCTGCCACTCGGGATCCAACCATCCCTGCTGCAGTTAAGGACCCTAGTCAGTGGCAGCAGCTCACACTGCAATCTCTGATCTGCAGAGAAGGGCAGCCCCAGAGCTCTTCATGGACACCTGAGGAGAACCAGCAATGTCTTGCAAGGTAGCTACCTCAAGGGAGGCCATTACAGCTTCACCAGGCAAAGCAAGGTTAACTTCCTCAAAGGTGAAAGAATTGCTTCTACTGGCAAAAAACAGTGAGTAAAATTTAGGAGTTCAACATCCCCAGCTTCATCAGGATGTTCCCATATGGCCCTATTCCAAATCTGAGGATCCCATTCTTTCCCAATCAATGCCCTAATTTTAACAGCAGACCAAGGTGAGAGGGAATTCAGTTTGCACTGTAATTCAGCCACCTACAGGATGGGACTCTGGGTTTGGTTTTCACCAATCTCAGCTATGCAACTACAGGAGATAATGGGTTTTAGGGCAGACACAGAAACTTTCGGGTCACTTTTTTGGAGCTTCAATTGGGAATTTGAAGGCTTAAGCCCACCCTTATTTTCTTTCTTTCTTTTTTTTTTTTTTTTTTTTTT
>NW_016107557.1:650300-651598 GCF_001604975.1 Cebus imitator | reverse complement strand
TTTTTGAGGTTTCATTCTGTCATCCAGGTTGGAGTGAGCGCAGTGGTGAGATCTCAGCTCACTACAACCTCCACCTCCTGGGTTCAAGTGATTCTCCTGCCTCAGTCTCCCCAGTAGCTGGGATCATCCTTTTCTTTTCTCACTTCATCCAGCACAATTAAGAGCAACCAGCCAAAATTATACTGATTAAGTTGATTTAAATGTTCTAAGGTACCAAATATCTGATTGTTTTGAATCTTATTGTTGTCTATAAGCATGAGTGGGAGTATCCAATAGTGATCTTTTGCATATCTCTATTACCATATCACACCATGGACTATCAGAGTCCTCTTTTCCACTGGGAATACTCATTATTGCCTTTAAATCTGATTGGGTTAGAAAATCAATTCCAGAAACACTATAATCAATTCAGAAAACTCATCCTTAAGATTCCGCTAACTAGAACCACTCTCAGCACCCAAATTTTTGAATCAGTCAGGGCTCTCCAGAGCCTGATAGGCTCTCTAGAACTGATAGGAAAAAAAACATAGATGTAGATAAAAACATAAATATCTACATCTACATATAGACAGATATTGAGATATTGGTATTTTAAGGAACTGGCTCACACAATTGTGGAAGCTAGAAACTTCAAAATGTGTAGGGTAGATCTACAGACAGTAAACTCAGGCAGGAATTGATGCTGTAGCCTTGAGGAAAATACTGTCTTCTTCAGGACACCTCAGTTTTGGCTCTTTCAGCCTTCAATTGATTGAATGAGGCCCACCCGCATTATTTAGGGTAGTATTCTTTAGTTCAGGTCAACTGATTATAGATATTAACCACATCTTCAGAATATCATCACAGCTTCACGCAGATTAGTATTTGATTAAATAACTACGTAAACTGACATAAAACTAATCATCACACACAGCACACTTCTGGACTTCTCAACAAAATCTTATTTTCAACTGAAAGAACAACCTTTAAACAAGAATATTTTATTTGCTCCAGAAAGACAATGAAATTTCAGTAGGAATACTCTCCTGAGTGGAACAGATAAGTCCTTCCTCCAAAACTATTTAGAGAAACAAAGTTTCCACGAACCACCTCTCTTGCCTGCCTTCATGTTACATTATCTTAGGAAGCTATAACATTGTATCTACACTTTCAAAACAATCTTTATGTTTCAAAAGTATTATCTTCAACTCTACAACAGAAATCACACTTTAAAATTATACCTCTAGGCCAGGCGCGGTGGCTCAAGCCTGTAATTCCAGCACTTTGGGAGGCCGGGGCAGGTGGATCAAGAGGTCAAG
>NW_016107557.1:642448-649369 GCF_001604975.1 Cebus imitator | reverse complement strand
AAATGCATGAAGTATTAAGCTTGACACACAAACAGAACACACAGAAGGTACTAAAGTATTAGCTATGATTATGTTAATGTCTAGAAAACCAGGGATTACTCAGGTAATAATGGGGGGAAAATAATACCAATGGTAACTTTTAAATTATTTTTATCTGGCTCATTTACTTCTTACATTAACTGCTTTCAAGAAACCTTCCTCTATTCTCAACAGAATTTACATGACTCCTAGTTAAGTTCTATAAAAACTGAAAAATATAATATCTATATATCACATGCACAATCACATGGAGTTTTCATAAACACATAGTTAAGAGGCTTTTAATCTAATGGCAACATGTTTTTAAAAGTCAAAATTACACTCATTTTCTGTAAAACTACAACAGTAATTATCTCAAGCAAGGTAACCATCAGAACCAGGGAACGTAATTGCCTGGTTCTAATGCTTGAATATGCGTATAATGGATTCGATCTCTAATACCTACTCCTTTGCAGTTGTCAATATTCATGAAATGAGATTAACTCTCAACCTAGCTCATTTCATATAATAACAAATGCAAGCAGTCATCTGAAATTGATGGCTCATCCTTATTTGTGAAAACCGGGCCTCATTCTTGGTTCAAAGTTTGTAATGGGTCAACAACCTCACATGGGCTAATGCCCACAATTTACAAGTGACCAGATTGGAAAGTACATGCTGGAAATGCTGCCTTCCCCCAAGCCAGATCTATTCATTAATATACCTGTGTCTACTGACAGACAAGAAGGCAGGCTGGTAAAGCATATTTTCAAAGCTGTTTTAAAGGGATCAATTTTAATAAGGAGTAATTAAAGACGGATTGTAAATCGGATAACAGTTTTACACCCCTAAGGTAGGGACGTGTTGAGACACGACGTTAATAAGTACACGCATCAGTAATCTATCCACAGGTAGTTTTGGCCCTAATTTCAGGTTGAAAGTCCTCAACTATGAAGCTTTCAAGTTTCGGTACAGTAGGCACTTTCACTCCCCAGTAGAAATCTGGTGTGATGGCCAAAAAAATTGTGTTGTCGCCCCCAAACCGCACCATGCCAAAGTTCAGCCCAGGCAGAGTTAATGCACCGTTATGTATTTTTCAAAAACAGGTATAGGTTGCCCCTTTTCTCAGAATCTAACAGACAGGAATGGTCTCTTGTGGCTGCCCAAATACGGCGGTAAGGACCGATGTACCAGTCCCTAGCAAGTAGGAAATGACTAATTTTTAAAACCACTCCGACCGCGGGCACTTCAGGCCCCTCTTCAACTGGCTTCAGAGGAAAGGAAGAGAAGACGGTTAAGGGTTACAGCGGAGGAGGCTGAAAAACAGTTCCTAAAGCAAGATTAGCCAGACACAAGCTAGACCCGGAAGGGCAGGAGTGACCTCTCTAGGCCGCCGGGGGCGGTGGGGTCGGCATTGAGGACCACCCTAGTCTGGCAGGCGGACACCGCCACAGCTCGAGAAGCCGCAGGCGCGGAGCAACTGCCAGGTTAGCGCCGCGAGTCAGCTCTCCGACACACGCCCAGGGTTGAAGGTGCCCTCTAGACCCCTCCCGGTGTCCCACAGAGGTCTAGGGCCCATGCTACCTCTTAGGACGCTGAGGCCGCCACCACCGCTCCTTCCCGCCGCGCAAGCTGGAGGACAGCTCCTTGGATGCCACGGTGGTGTCACTCAGCAGAGCAACCCGGCCGAGCGTGGGTTCGGGCGCCGGAACCCGCGGGGCTCAGGCGGACTCTCGCCCCCTACGGCCCCCGGCCCCGCCACCGCGCCCACTAGCAACGTGCTCGCGACCGCCCGCGCCCGCTCAGCGCAGCTTCTGCATACCGCGCGCGGCACGTCGGGACTCGTAGTTCTGGCGCGGAGGACGTGCGCCACGGCACTCTAGCCAGAGAGGCGCCACGTGACGGTCGCACTCCCGGATGTGACGTAACAAGACACGCGTGGCGCGACCCGCAGTTTCCGCAAACAGAATTGCGTTTGGCTGTGCTGGTGAGTGTGGCTGGAACGCCGGCCTTTCATTTCTTTGTGTTTACCCCTCGGCCGCCGTGGAGGAGGAGGAAGCGGCACTCCCACTCCTGACATGGGGTCAGTTCGCATTAGACCTGTGCTTTAGTACCTGCCGCGTGGGTCTATTTCCTTGTGTCCTCAGTCCCAAGCAAAATGGGAACTCTTAGGGGTGGTCGGGCGCTGTTGATCCTCCAGACCGAGCGAGCCTGGGGTGGGAGAAGAAGTCCGAAGAGCTGCTCTAGCTCGTGCCCTAGGGCTGTGCTGGGGAAGGGTGGGGGGTCCACAGGTTTCTCTTGAGCTGCGCCTCGGAAACATGAACTAGAGGTTGAGTAAGAGGCCGCGCGAATGACGGAGGGGGTGAACTTGGCTGGAGAAGTGCGTTCTCGCTTCTGCGCGCTTCTCGGGCCGGGCAGTAGAGGGTCAAGCGGGCGGGTCGGGGCTTAGGGCTTATCCTGCTTGAGCTTTATCCTGGCGGCCTGCTCTGTCGTACCCTGAGGAACTGAAATGACGCAGGGACATAGCTTACTTCGGAGGTGTGACTGTGGCAAGTCGAAATGTCCATGTGGTTATTTATCGCATATCCATCCCGATGTCAGTCGACCACCTCTCGAAGGTTTCTCCTCGAGGATTCTGAGGGATAGCTCTCTTCCCTTTGGAGTATTTTAATTATTTCACTTTGAGTTTGGTTTGGGTTTTTTCCCCCCCATTTGTTAAATTGATATATAGCAGTTGTAGATATTTGGGGGGTAGAGATGATACTTTGATACATGCATACAATGTGTAACGACCAAATCAGGGCAATTAGGGTATTTGTCATCTCAAACATTTATTTTTTCTTTATGTTGGAAACATTCCAATTTTTCTTGTAGGTATTTTGAACTACACAATAAATTACTGTTAACTACGGCTTCCCGACTGTACTGTCAGGCACTAGATGTTATTCCTTCTGGGGTTTTTGTACCCATTAACCAATTTCTCTTCTTCATCCTCCTCTTCTGCCACACTTCCCAGTCTGTGGTAATCACCAGTCCACTCTCTACCTCCATCAGGTCCGTATTTTTAGCTTCCACATAAGTGACAACATGGTATTGTCTTCATGTACCTGACTTATTTCACTTAATGTAATGACTTCTAGTTCCATCCATGTTGCTCCAAATGACAGGATTTCATTCTTTCTAATGACTGATTAATATTCCATTGTGTATATATGCTACATTTTCTTTATTCATTTGTTGATGGACACTTAGTTTGATTCTATGTCTTGACTACTGTGAATAAACTTGAGACTGCAGATGTTTCTTAGGTATACTGATTGCCCTTCTTTTGGATCTGTACCCAAATTTGCGAAACTATTCATCTCGCAGGGGATTAACAACCAGAATATAGAAGAAACTCATCTAAATACCGGTAATTCTATTTGTAGTTTTTTGAAGAACCTCCATTCTTTTTCCAATATGTAAATTAATGGTTGTGCTAATTTACATTACTACTAACACTGTACAAGTGTTCCCCCTTTTGTGCATCCTCACCAGCATCCTTTTTTTTTTTCTTTTGTTTTTTTGAGACAGAGTCTCTCTCTGTTGCCCAGGCTGGAGTGCAGTGGCTCGATCTGGGCTCACTACAACCTCCACCTCCCAGGTTCAAGCTATTCTCATGCCTCAGTCCCCTAAGTTGCTGGGATTACAAGCACAGACCACGACGCACAGCTAATTTTTGTATTTTTAGTAGAGATGGGGTTTCACCAGGTTGGCCAGGCTGGTCTAACTCCTGACCTCAAGTGATCTGCCCATCTCAGCCTCCCGAATTGCTGGTATTGTAGACGTGAGACATCATGCCTGCCTCAGCATCCATTTTTATAAAATCTTTCTGATAAAAGTCATTTTAACTGAGATTAGATGGTATCGTATTGTGGTTTCGACTTGCATTTCCCTGATATTAGTGCTGTGAGCATTTTTTATATATATATACCTGTTGGTTTTTTTTTTTTTTTTAATTGCATTTTAGGTTTTGGGGCACATGTGAAGAACATGCAAGATTGTTGCATAGGTATACATGCGGCAGTGTGATTTGCTGCCTTCCTCCCTATCACCTATATCTGGCATTTCTCCCCATACCACCCCCCCAACTCCCCAACCCCCGCTGTCCCTCCCCTATTTCCCTCCAACAGACCCCAGTGTGTAGTGCTCCCCTCCCTGCGTCCATGTGTTCTTATTGTTCAACACCCGCCTATGTGTCGGAACATGCGGTGTTTGATTTTCTGCTCCTGTATCAGTTTGCTGAGAACGATGGCTTCCAGGTTCATCCATGTCCCTATGAAGGACACGAACTAATCGTTTTTGATGGCTGCATAATATTCCATGGTGTATATGTGCCACATTTTCCCTGTCCAGTCTATCATTGATGGGTATTTGGATTGGTTACAGGTCTTTGCTTTTGTAAACTGTGCTGCAATGGACATTCCTCTGCATGTGCTCTTATAATAGAACGATTTATAATCCTTTGGATATATACCCAGTAATGGGATTGCTGGGTCAAACAGAATTTCTATTTCTGGGTCCTTAAGGAATCGCCACACTGTCTTCCACAATGGGTGAACTAATTTACACTCCCACCAGCAGTGTAAAAGCGTTCCTATTTCTCCACATCCTCTCCAGCATCTGTTGTCTCCTGATTTTTTAATGATCGCCATTCTAACTGGCATGAGATGGTATCTCAGTGTAGTTTTGATTAACATTTCTCTAATGACCAGTGATGATGAGCATTTTTTCATTTGTTTGTTGGCCTCATGTATGTCTTTTCTAAAGTGTCTGTTCATATCCTTCCCCCACTTTTGAATGGACTTGTTTTTTTCTTGTAAATCTGTTTTAGTTCTTTGTAAATTCTGGATATCAGCCCTTTGTCAGATGGGTAAACTGCAAAAATTTTTTCCCATTCTGTTTGCCGATTCACTCTAATGACTGTTTCTTTTGCTGTGCAGAAGCTGTGGAGTTTGATTAGGTCCCATTTGTCTATTTTGGATTTTGTCACCAATGCTTTTGGTGTTTTGGTCATGAAGTCCTTGGCTATGCCTATGTCCTGAATGGTTTTGCCTAGATTTTCTTCTAGGGTTTTTATGGTGTTATGTCTTATGTTTAAGTCTTTAATCCATCTGGAGTTAATTTTAGTGTAAGGTGTCAGGAAGGTCCAGTTTCTGCTTTCTGCACATGGCTAGCCAGTTTTCCTAACACCATTTATTAAACAGGGAATCCTTTCCCCATTGCTTGTTTTTGTCAGGTTTGTCAAAGATCGGATAGTTGTAGATATGTTGTGTTGCCTCCGAGACCTCTGTTCTGTTCCATTGGTCTATATCTCTGTTTTGGTACCAGTACCATGCTGTTTCGATTACTGTAGCCTTGTAGTATAGTTTGAAGTCTGGTAGTGTGATGCCTCCCGCTTTGTTCTTTTTGCTTAGAATTGATTTGGCTATGAGGGCTCTCTTTTGGTTCCATATGAAGTTTAAGGTGTTTTTTTCCAGTTCTGCGAAGAAGGTCATTGGTAGCTTGATGGGGATAGCGTTAAATCTGTAAATTACTTTGGGCAGTATGGCCATTTTCACGATACTGATTCTTCCTAACCATGAACATGGAATGTTTGTGTTCTCTCTCATTTCGTTGAGCAGTGGTTTGTAGTTCTCCTTGAAGAGGCCCTTTACGTTCCTTGTTAGCTGTATTCCTAGGTATTTTATTCTCTTTGTAGCAATTGTGAATGGCAGTTCATTCTTGATTTGGCTCTCTTTAAGTCCGTTATTGGTATATAGGAATGCTTGTGATTTTTGCACATTGATTTTGTATCCTGAGGCTTTGCTTAAGTTGCTTATCAGTTTCAGGAGACTTTGGGCTGAGATGATGGGGTCTTCTGGATATACAATCATGTCATCTGCAAACAGAGACAGTTTGACTTCCTCCTTTCCTATTTGAATACCCTTTATTTCTTTTTCTTGCCTGATTGCTCTGGCTAGAACTTCCAGTACTATATTGAATAGCAGTGGTGAGAGAGGGCATCCTTGTCTAGTGCCAGATTTCAAAGGGAATGCTTCCAGTTTTTGCCCATTCAGTATGATATTGGCTGTTGGTTTGTCATAAATAGCTTTTATTATTTTGTGATACGTTCTGTCAATCCCTAGTTTATTGAGGGTTTTTAGCATAAAGCGCTGTTGAATTTTGTCAAAGGCCTTCTCTGCATCAATTGAGATAATCATGTGATCTTTGTCTTTGATTCTGTTTATGTGGTGAATTCCATTTTTGGACTTGCGTATGTTGAACTAGCCTTGCATCCCTGGGATGAAACCTACTTGATCATGGTGGATAAGCCTTTTGATGTGCTGTTGCAATCGGCTTGCCAGTATTTTATTGAAGATTTTTGCATCTATGTTCATCATGGATATTGACCTGAAGTTTTCTTTTCTTGTTGAGGCTCTGCCAGGTTTTGGTATCAGGATAATGTTGTCTCATAAAATGATTTGGGAAGGATTCCCTCTTTTTGGATTATTTGGAATACTTTCAGAAGGAATGGTACTAGCTCCTGTTTGTATGTCTGGTAGAATTTGGCTGTGAACCCGTCTGGACCTGGGCTTTTTTTTGGTGGTAGGCTCTTAATTGCTGCCTCAACTTCAGACCTGGATATGGGTCTATTCAGGGTTTCGACTTCTTCCTGGTTTAGGCTTGGGTGGAGGCAAGTGTCCAGGAATTTATCCATTTCTTCCAGGTTTATAGTTTATGTGCATAGAGTTGTTTGTAATAATCTCTGATGATGGTTTGAATTTCTGTGGAATCTGTGGTGATATCCCCTTTATCGTTTTTTATTGCATCAATTTGGTTATTCTCTCTTTTCTTTTTTATTAATCTGGCTAGTGGCCTGTC
>NW_016107557.1:639025-641414 GCF_001604975.1 Cebus imitator | reverse complement strand
TTGTGTTGATGCTCTTTACCATTTGGTTTATTTTTGGAGTGGCTGATACTGGTTGTTCCTTTCTATGTGTAGAGCCTCTTTAAGGAGCTCCTGTAAAGCAAGCCTGGTGGTAATGAAATCTCTGAGTACTTGCTTGTTTGCAAAGGATTTTATTTTTCCTTCACTTATGAAGCTTAGTTTGGCTGGATATGTAATTCTGGGTTGAAAGTTCTTTTTTTAAGGATGTTGAATATTGGCCCCCACTCTCTTCTGGCTTGTAGGGTTTCTGCTGAGGGATCTACTATGAACCTGATGGGCTTCCCTTTGTATGTAACCCGACCTTTGTCTCTGGCTGCCCTTAGTATTTTCTCCTTCATTTCAACCCTGGTGAATCTGATGATTATGTGCCTTGGGATTGCTCTTCTTGACTAATATCTTTGTGGTGTTCTCTGTATTTCCTGGTCTTGAATATTGGCCTGCCTTACTAGGTTGCGGTAGTTTTCCTGGATAATATCCTGAAGAGTATTTTCCAGCTTGGATTCATTCTCTTTGTCACATTCAGGTACACCTATCAACCGTAGATTAGGTCTTTTCACAGAGTCCCACATTTCTTGGAGACTTTGTTCTTTCCTTTTTACCCCTTTTTCTCTAATCTTGCCTTCTCGTTTTATTTCTTTGAGTTGATCTTCAACCTCTGATATCCTTTCTTCTGCTTGGTCAATTCGGCTGTTGAAACTTGTGCATGCTTCGCGAAGCTCTTGTATTGTGTTTTTCAACTCCATCAATTCACTTATATTCCTCTCTAATTTGTCCATTCTCGTTAGCATTTCATCAAATATTTTTTCAGGGTTCTTAGTTTCTTTGCATTGGGTTAGAACATGTTCTTTTAGCTCACAGAAGTTCCTAATTACCCACCTTCTGAAGTCTGATTCTGTCATTTCATCACATGCATTCTCCATCCAGCCTTGTTCCCTTGCTGGTGAGGAGTTGTGAACCCTTGCAGGAGGAGAGGTGTTGTGGTTTTGGGTGTTTTCATCCTTTTCACGCTGGTTTCTTCCCAACTTTGTGGATTTATCCACCTGTCGTCTTTGTCGTTGCTGACTTTCAGATTGGGTCGCTGAGTGGACGTCCAATTTATTGATAATGAAGTTATTTCTGTTTTTTAGTTTTCCTTCTAACAATCTGGCCCCTCTGTTGTAGGACTGCTTAGGTCCACTCCAGGCCCTGCTTGTCTGTGGATCACCTGCAGCAGCTGCAGAACAGTAATGGTTGTTACCAGTTTCTTTTTCTGCTATCTTTGCCCCAGAAGGATACCCACTAAGTGTCAGTCTGATCTCTCCTTTATGAGGTGACTCTTTGGATATATGGGGGTCAGGCAGCTGCTTCAGGAGACAATCTGTCCTTTACATGATCTCAAGTGCTGAGTTGTGAGCTCCATTTTTCATTCAGGGCTGCTGAGCAGGTATGTTTAGGTCTGCTACCACAGAACTCATAAACACCTTTTTTTTTCCCCAGGTGCTCTGTCCCAGGGAATTAGGGCTTTATTTATGAGTTTCCGTTGTGCTGCTGCCTTTTTTTTTTTTCAGGGCTGCCCTGCACAGCAAGGAGGCAGCCTAGTCACTGTCTGCCTGCAGAGGCTTTGCTGCGCTGCTGTGGGCTCAGGCCAGCTGTCGTGTGAACTTCCCTGCAGTCCTATTTATATGGGTGTAGTTAGAACTGTCCCAGCATTGGTGGCCCGCCTCTGTAATGGCAGACTCTCGCTATAATGGCGGGTTGCCTTAGCAATGGCGGACTACCTCTGAATTGGTGGAGTGCCTTGGCAATGGCAGACACCCCTCCTCCACAGAGCTGGACCATCCTGAATTCAGCTGTGCTTTCTGTGAAACTCTCAATCCAAAGAGTTTCTGATTGCTGTTCTTTTGTGGGGGTGGGACCAGCTGAGCCTGATCACCTGGCTCCCTGCCTCAGAACCTTTTGTTTTTTAGTTGAAGGACTCTATCCTAGTTGTTCCAGTTGCCTGTTGAAGGCGCTGGGGTCTATGTGATTTCCCCTGTGGTGACTCACTGCACTGCCTTAAACAGCCACGCTGAGATTCATGGGTCTTTTTTGTTTGTTTGTTTTTGCCCGGGAATCTCCTGGCCTGGCTCCCTGTTTCAGACCCTTTTTTAGTCAGATGAATGGGCGACTGTGCCTTTCCGGGCTCCAGTCGCCAGCTAAAAGGGCACCTGGACCATTGTATTTTGTGCGGAGAACTGCTGTGCCAGGGCACCGCAACACAGCCGCGCGGGCCAAAACAACCGTGGGGACCGAAACGGCCGCACCGGTCAAAACAGTCACGCTGACGACTCGTGGGGCTCCTCTGCCTGGGAATCTTCTGGTCTGTGGGCAATAAAAATCCGTCTGGAAATGC
>NW_016107557.1:631355-637310 GCF_001604975.1 Cebus imitator | reverse complement strand
TTTTGTTTTTTTTAAAGACAGAGTCTCACACTGTCGCCCAATGTGTGCTCACTGCAACCTCCGCCTCCCAGATTCAAGTGATTTTCCTGCCTCAGTCTCCAGAGTAGCTGGGATTACAGGTGCCCGCCATCATGCCTGGCTAATTTTTTGTATTTTTAGTAGAGATGGGGTTTCACTGTGTTGGCCAGGCTGGTCTTGAACTCCTGACCTTGTGATCCGCCCACCTCGGCCTCCCAAAGTGTTGGGATTACAGGTGTGAGCCACCTCACCTGGCCAAAAGTTTAACATTTTAATAGTAGCATATACGCTAACATCTTGAAAATATAATTTACATTGAGCTTCTCTGTAGTAGGTCAGTAAATTTGTTGAATGACTTAATAAATGAACCACCATGATTCTTGCCCAATAGATAGGTCAGTTATTTCTCTTTCCCGTCTTATGTAGGTCCAAGAATATATGTATTTGAAAGAGACTTAATGGTCATCAAACTGCTTGCTGAGTCCTGAAACTTTTCTAAAGCCATTTCTTCTCTCTACTTTCAACCTAATTAGGACATCCATTATGAAATATGATTTCAGAAGTTCTTGCTGTAGAGTCCCCAACTTTTTCTGTTCTTGATGCTTTTAGTGTCCGTAGGCCAAAATAAATATAACAGTTCCATTTATTAAGTAGTTTACCTCCAAAGAATTTAAAAGTATTTATATTCTAACAACTTTGTGCTTGTTAAAAAATTAATGCACATAAATTGGGGGAGAACGTAATGTTTGTGTTTTATTCTTGATTAGTCCCAATTCCTTGCTAACAGGATGTGTGAACCTATTGGGTACTGTACAACTTCAAGCCTTGAAATCAGATTAGGCACCACCAACCTCATTTCCTGTTTCACCTTGAATTTCTGTGATACCAAAATCTGAGCTTCACAAAGTTACTGAAAGGTATGTAGTACAATCTATGTGCAATCTATGTCATTGGAACTGTGCTGTACTTAAACCTGGTAGTTTCTGTGATTATCTTCCACATGTTAGGTCCTTTGGTGCCTGTTTGTTACGGTACCAACTATGCAGTTTGGGAACCAGGGTTGTAGGGCGAGAATCAGAACAGAAAGGGAACTAGTGCATATGTAGCTCCACTTCATTTGTCAGCTTTAATGCCAACAGTGACTTTTATGAATAAGATTGTAAAACTTTGGAGGGATTATAATTAGTACTACCATATTCAGAAATTCATACATAATATCAATTAACATTTCTTAATATTCTCTCTACGAGATTTTTTAAAAACTCCTATTTAGTTAAATTCTAATTAAAATTGTTTTAAAGTTTTAGCATTAGTGTTTACAAGTAGTATAATTTTTTTTTTTTGCCATTCCAGTTTTGGTTCATGAAGTTTCACCATCATTTCAAGTAATCATAAATGGCAAATTCTACAAAAGCAGAGGAATATCAAAAGATGTCTCTTGAACAGGCAAAAGCATCAGCAAATTCTGAAACAGAGTCTTCGTTCAGTATTGATGAAAACACAACAGCTTCTGGGACTGGGCTTTCTGAAAAGACTCCTGTCTCTGGGCAAGTAGACACAGCAAGAAAGAGAAAAGTGTTTGAAGATGATTTTGTAAAGGAAAGTTCTAGTTGTGGGGAAGACACTCCATCCAAGAGGAGAAAACTTGATTCCGAAATTGTCCCAGAGAAAAAAGACTGTGGTTACGATGAAGACAATTCAGAGAAAAGAAAGAGAGAAACTGAGGATGTTCCAAAAGATGAATCTTCTACTGGAGATGGCACTCAAAATAAGAGGAAAATAGCACTCGAGGATGTTCCTGAAAAGCAGAATGTATGTTTAGTGTATTTTCTTTTATTCATAATAGAAGATGTAAGTTTGAAATGTGGAACACCTGTAGAATCATACTGGTTTTGACATAATAGCTTAAGAATTTTTTTTTTTTTTTTTTGAGACAGAGTCCTGCTCTGTCACCCAGGCTGGAGTGCAGTGGCACAATCTCAGCTCACTGCAGCCTCTGCCTCCTGGGTTCAAGCAGTTCGCCTGTCTCAGCCTCCCGAGTAGCTGGGACTACAGGTGTGTGCCACCATACCCAGCTAACTTCTTTGTATTTTTAGTAGAGACAGGGTTTCACCATGTTGGCCAAGATATCTCAATCTCCTGACCTCGTGATGCCCTGCCTCAGCCTCCCAAAGTGCTGGGATTACAGGCATGAGCCACTGTGCCTGGCCAAGAATGTTCTATTTTTAATAGATATGGTCTTAAGACGGAGTAGGCTTTTAACTCTTATGATTTTTGTTAAGGTGCAACATCACCTGCTAATGAGATAGATTTTTTGGTTTTTGTTTTTATTCTCTGATGAGATCATCTTTATTTTATTTTAGAATCTTACTTCGCTAGAAATGGTTGTTTTTTTGTTTTTTTGTGAGATGGAGTCTTGCACTGACGCCTAGGCTGGAGTGTAGTGGTGTGATCAAAGCTCATGGCAGCCTCAACCTCCTGAGCATAAACAGTCCTCCCCTCCTATAACTAGAAACTTGAAAGCTGGTTTGCTCTTTGTTGGTATTTTTCAAAGGACTAGAGTATGACATCCAAATGATTTACCTGTTTTCCTTTTTTATTAGATGTTCATCTACAGTATTTTTGTCAGAAGTTATCAATTAAAGGGATAACTTTTAAAATCATACCTAGCTTTACATCCCTTTAATGTAATTCCTTAAACTGTTTTCAACTTTTTATTAATGTATTTAACATACGGTTTTAGTTAAGTAAATGCAAGTGCCTAATATTTAGCAAGGATATTATAGAGCAAATTGCTTTCTTCTGGAAATAGCACATTAGAAAGGAATTTGAGGCAGAATCTGGAGTTAGAGGAAAAGAGTACTTTAATAAGTGAATAAAATTGTACCATTGACCCTTA
This sequence comes from Cebus imitator, assembly GCF_001604975.1. NCBI lineage: Eukaryota > Metazoa > Chordata > Mammalia > Primates > Cebidae > Cebus > Cebus imitator. Next base: position 634,393 of record NW_016107557.1, on the reverse strand, counting down.
TGAGGAAAGTGACTAGTAAGTGAGGCTTTTGTCATTAATGGAGCATGAATTCTTATAACAGAGAGGAGCTTGTATTTTTTGAGACAGTATCACCTTGTCACCCAGGCTGGAGTGCAATGGTGTGATCTTGGCTCACTGCACACTCTGTCTTCTGTGTTCAAGCAATTCTCCTGCCTCAGCCTCCCAAGTAGCTGGGACTATAGGCGCCCACTACCACGCCTGGCTAATTTTTGTATTTTTAGTAGAAACGGGGTTTCACCATATTGGCCAGGCTGGTCCTGAACTCCTGACCTTGTGATCCGCCCATCTTGGCCTCCCAAAATGCTGGGATTACAGGTGTGAGCCACTGCGCCTGGCCAGGAGCTTATATTTTAAACATAGTTTTCAAACTTTTACTAGTCCCAGAACCCCTTTTTCTAGTGAAAATCTTACGCTTAAACCTGTTATGTAAAATGAGTGAAGGATTTGCTTAAAGGCCTTTCAGCATATCAGTGAGATTCAGCACTTTGGCTGAAAAGGAAAGGAGGAGGATCTGAAGCCCTTTACCTATCATGTCAGTTTTACAGGATTCCTAGGGCTTCAGGAAGCACAAAATTGAAAACTGTTGGGTTACATATAACATAAATAATGGCATTATCATAATAGAAATCGCTAACACTGAAACACTGAATTCTAATCTCTCTCTCTCTTTTTTTTTTTTTTTTCCATTTTTTTGAGACAGAGTCTCACTCTGTCACCCATGCTGGAGTGCAGTGGCCTAATCTCAGCTCACCACGACCTCCACCTCCAGGTTTCAAGCGATTCTCCTACCTCAGCCTCCCAAGTAGCTGGAATTACAGGTGTGCCCCACCATGCCCAGCTCATTTTTATATTTTTAGTAGAGATGGAGTTTCACCTTGTTGGCCAGGCTGGTCTTGAACTCCTAACCTCAGTGATCCTCCTGCCTGGGCCTCCCAAAGTGCTAAGATTACAAGTGTGAGCCAGTGTGCCCAGCCCTAATCTCTTTATATACATTATCTTATTTAATTGTCACAACAGCTTTATAATAATGTAATTATAGTTTATTCCTATTTTATTCCCTTGTAGAAACCCTGAACACTATCATTTATTGAACTGAATAAATTAGAACTCTGGAAGAGTACTGGGTTTATTAAAACATTGACACCAAAATTATACAGATGAAAGATCAAAATGAAAATTTTAAACCTAGAGATGTTTTTCAAAATAGGGGGATATGGTTTGGGTGTGTCTCCACCCATATCTCATCTTGAATTGTAGCTCTCATAATTCCCATGTGTGTGGGAGGGACCTGGTGTGAGATAATTGAATCAAGTGTGCTCTTCCCCCATACTGTTCTCCTGTTAGTGAATAAGTCTCATGAGACCTGATGGTTTTATGAGGGGTTTCCCCTTTCACTTGGCTCTCATTCTCTCTTGCCTGCCACCATGTAAGACCTGCCTTTCACCTTCCACCATGATTATGAGGCCTCCCCAGCCACATGGAACTGTGAGTCCATGAAACCTCTTTTTCTTTATAAATTACCTAGTCTCGGGTATGTCTTTATTAGCTGCATTAAAATGGACTGATATTTAGGGACACAGAAAACAAATCTTATGTCTAATGATAATGAGTGAGACTTCTGTGGTTAATTGCCATTACTTAGTGAAGTTTACTAATTCTAGTAGTAGTTCATCCATTCACAGGTCAGATCTTCTGAGGCTTATTTCTACCATGTTCTGATCCTTGATTTTTTCTATTTTCAGAATCTAGAAGAAGGACACAGCTCAGCCGTGGCTGCCCATTACAATGAACTTCAGGAAGTTGGTTTGGAAAAGCGTAGTCAAAGTCGTATTTTTTACTTAAGAAACTTTAATAATTGGATGAAAAGTGTTCTGATTGGTATGATTGTTTTTTGCTGTTTAGCTTGCAATTTTTCATTTTAGCTTATGTTTCCTTTTTTTCTCCCCACTGGTTTAACCAACACCAAGCTACCGAGTCCTTAATTACTGTTCATTTAATTATCAAACCTTTATAGACTCACTCTATCAAGCTAGAGCCAAGACTAGGTCTTGAAGATAAATTCTTTTAATATTTATTTTTGGTTGACTGTGTAAGAGTTTACTGGGTGTTTAATTGATTATGTTAATCAGGCTTTCAGAAAGCAATATGCTTTTTTTAGGCACCTTAATTAAGATTACCTAGTACTATTAAGTAATGATTTTATTTCACCTTGTTAGTTTTGAAGCAGCTGCATATTGTTGGTTAAACATTCAGGTTTCATTAAGTCAAGAAATAGGTAGTATCTTGATTTTTTTTTTTTTACCTCTGGGCCTTCAGTTGCTTGATAAAGATCATGTATATTACCTTGAGGATAGATAGATATTCAGCTTTATTGAGCCAACATTTTATCTATGGAAACTCACCTTTGAAATTTAAATGAAAGCGAGCAGAAAAAAATATGATTCAGAATACAGTTCTTTTCAGTACCATAAGAGAGGGTGAAAAAAAGGAATATAATTATTGCTCTGTATATGAACTTTAATAAGTGGTGTGTTTTAAAATTTTTCATAATAAAGATTTTTTTTTCAAGCCAGTCAGAGAAGTGAGGATGCTTTCTTAATTATGCTAGGAAGAATCAAGTGGTTTTTCCTACTAGTTTTGATGAAAATTTACTAATTTTCGAAGATAAATTACCCATTCTGAGAAGTATTGGGAATAGGAACTAACTAGGCTTATTTTGAGCATATTCACTTGTTTTTAACATTCATATGTTAAAATATGATTTATTTGACTTTGCCGTGTATCAGCTTAGGCTAAATGAGTGTTCAATTTTTTTTTTTTTTTTTTTTTTTTGGATTAATGTAATGGCATTTTCAGCCTTTACTCACAAGGTTCTCACTTGACCCCCCATCCTAATTTCTTTTCAGCCTTTCTCTTCCTTCATTATCCTCAGTGATGCTGATAACTTATTGGATTTGTTTATGAATTATTATTCATGTTTTTTATTTTATTTTATTTTATTTTATTTTATTTTATTT
>NW_016107557.1:611550-629319 GCF_001604975.1 Cebus imitator | reverse complement strand
TGTGGTGGTACACACCTGTAATCCCAGCTACTCAGGAGGCTAAGGCATGAGAATCGCTTGAACCCGGGAGGCAGAGGTTGTAGTAAGCCGAAATCGAGTCATTGCACTCCAGCCTGGGTGACAGAGCAAGACTCCATCTCAAAAAAAAAAAAAATTTAGTTGCAAGACTTTCCTCATTGTTTTATGATACGATTAATAAGCTTGGGATAACTTTACCTTCCTAAAAGGAATGGAGCTATCAAAGGTGATTGGAGTCAATATCTAAAGGGTAGAAAAGGTTTCCACTGGCTAAAATAGAACAATTTGAACATGGAAAAAAAAGTAGCAGTTGGACACATCAAATCAAGTAAAAACATTGTTCACCCTTGGAGGTTGCTAAGAAACTTACTATTCTGAAACTTATAAATTAAGGGAGGGAATCAAACATTTGTAATCAGATGGTTGGAAAAGGCAATTCCTTTTTTTTTTTTAATCAAATAAATAGAGGAGGAATGATAGAATTAGAAAATAATTTTTTTCAATCTCAATGAAATGATAGATCTAGGGTAGGCAATAATTTACTGCTGAAGCCATTAGGGGAAAAGTCGATAGGAGTGTAATGAATGAATCAATCAATTACCTTAGCCCAGCGATCAGTCTTAACACTGAAGTGGGACAAGCAGACATCAGTGTCTTTCTGATGTGGTGAGTTAAAAGAGATACATAGCCCTACTACTGAAGTACTGCCTAAATTAGCAGCTCTCAAATTTTTTGGTTTATAAGCCCTGTACACTTAAAAATTACTGAGGATCCCAGAAAGCTTTTTTGTATGTAATTATGGTAAGTAGCTACTGATATTTACTATATTAGAAATTAAAGCTGAGAATTTTGAAAATATTTTTTAGTTCATTCAGATAAAATTTAGTAAGAGGCTAGCTTTTACATTTTTGCAAATCCCTTTAGAGTCTGGAATTTCAGGAGACAACTGGATTCTCATACCTGTTTCTTCATCCAATATGTTGTGATTTTATTTTGGTTGATAAGTAGCTGTAAAATAAAGGAGTATCTAAATAGCCTTTTTTGATAATTGTAGATATTCCTATTTGTTACTACATCAAAACTCAATAGTGGTAGTTTCTTAAATACTAGTTACTATATGGAATCTGAAACCTTACTGATGAACTTTTTATACTGTATAACATTAAAATCCATTGATCTGTACTTCCTGCATGATTTTATAGTATTTGGAAAATATTGTTTACTAAGGTTATGCAGATCTTGTAATTGTTGAGAATCAAAAAATCACTGCCAATCAGAAAACTCTTGGGAAGAAGTTCATCACACAGTGATCAGTACAAGTGTTTCAGGATTGTAGTTCTTGAAAGTCAGTTTTATTTTTGGCAACAAATACACTGTGCATTATTTCCCTTTAAATCAGCAGTCCCCAACCTTTTTGGCATCAGGGCTGGTTTCATGGAAGACAGTTTTTCCGCAGAAGGAGGGGATGGAATTCCACTTCAGATTATCAGGTGTTAGATTCTCATAAGGAGTGTGCTACCGAGCTTTCTTGCCACTCACCTGCTGTGCAGCCGGTTCCTCACAGGCCGTGGATCGGTAGTGGTTTGTGGCTTGAGGATTGGGGAACTTTGCTTTAAGTGACAGACTCACTTTGTTCATTTTCAAGAAAATGTGTGCCAGATAATCAAGTCTGCATAAGCATAGTTTGTCAGTCATTCAAGACAAAGTGATTTTCTCAGAAAAAATGTGGCCAGTACAGCTCAAAACTCAGAACAGGCATGTCAGTGCTATTCTTGAAGGTGACCATCAGACTTTGTTATGTTGCAGAAATGTTTTGTTATTTCCGATTTCATCACACATCATTTTTTAAAGTGTGTATTCAAGAGCCCAGGTTTAATAAAATTAATTTTCACTGCTTTATCAAGGGCATTCTTAAATAAAACTGGCTTTCCCCTCCTGCCTATTGTATAGTGGTGAAGAATATATGAAGTACTGCCAGTACTATTTAGTGCTGCTACTTTGTATTTGTGATAAGATCCCAGTGTTTTACCTAACGTTGCCTTTGCATCATCAGTGTGAACCTTAAAACAGGGACAGGCAGGCTGAGCACAGTGGCTCAGGCCTATAATCCCAGCACTTTGGGAGGCCAAGAAGGGTGGATCACTTGAGGCCAGGAGTTTGAGACCAGGCCAGCCAACTGGTGAAACCCTGTCCTTTACCAAAAATACAAAAAATTAGCTGGACATGGTGGCATACCCCTGTAATCCCAGCTACTCTGGAGGCTAAGGTATGAGAATCACTTGAACCCCAGAGGTGAAGGTTGCAGTGAGCCAAGATCACACCACTGCATTCCAGCCTGAACGATAAGCAAGACTCCGTCTCAGAAACGGTGGGGGCGTTGGGGGAGGGAGGGGAGAAAAGGGCAAATAACATTTTTTTTATAAAAATATACACTTGGTATTTCCAAAACTGGGCTTATTAGTAATGTTAGGTTTTGTAATTCAGATTGGAATATAACTTTCTGCTTTTTATTTTGCGTAAGTGTTTAAAAATCTTGATAGAACTTTTCTAGCAGCAGTACCTATTGAGAAGCTTTTAGTTCCTTTTGAAAACTGATAGGGCATTTGCATCGGAACAAAGCCCTTTTATTTTAAAGGAAATAAAACCTTTTTACTGGTACTAAGGCTGACTTTCATGCTAGAGTTTATCAGTTGAGATCAAGGTCTAGATTTCTGGCATTCTGTCTTGATACTAATACCCTTTCATCCTTTCAGATATTGCTGATGTTTCTATCAAACAGTGTCAGCAGCGGTATGAGGACATGAAAAATCGTCGTGACAGTGAATATATTTTCAGTGCAGAATTTATAACTGCTGACTGCTCAAAGGTACAGTTTCTCTGGTCGATTTATTTTTTACATTTTTAGCTTGGATAAATAATTTGTTTTAAAAGTCAACTCATTTTTTACTTTTTAACAAAAATTTTTATTCTGTTTTTTTGAGACAGGGTCTCGCTCTGTCACCCAGGCTGGAGTGCAATGGCGTGATCTCAGCTCACTGCAACCTTTGCCTCTCAGGCTCAAGCAATTATTCTGCCTCCCAGCCTCCTGAGTAGCTGGGACTGCAGGCACATGTCACCACACCCAGCTAATTTTTGTGTGTTTTTTTTTGTAGGGACAGGGTTTTGCCATGTTGCCCAGGCTGTCCTCAAACTCCTGAGCTCAAGTGATCTGCTCGCTTCCCATAGTGCTGGGATTACAGGCATGAGTCATGGTTCCCGGCCACCCATTTTTTAAAATGTGTTTTGAAACTTTAAAAACCTTGGGACATGCATTTTCACTTTCGACTGGAAATTCTGTTATGATGAATTCCCTTAAATGACTCACTGAACACTTATAATTTTTTGCTTTTAATAATTTTCATTGAAATTAGTTGTTGCTTTTCTGTTTGGATATCATTTATTTTCCAATATTTTGAAATATAACTGAACTTATACTTTGTTTTGTTCACCTTGTAATTTATTAGTTCCCCAACATATCAGAGCCTATTTGTTTTTTCTAGCTTCCACCTGTTTCTGAATTTCTTATCAAGAACTGCAGAGGCACTTCAGGGGTGAAAGTCTCACCATGAACTTTTTGTTCTTCATTGATTTATTGGCTCATTGAACTGTTAAAGATACCTTTAATCATACACATTTTGTTTGAAATTTGAAAGTGAAAAAGATAAATGGAAGTATACTGCCAGAAAGTTGTAATATCTTTAAAACATTTTTGCATTTTTTAAAAAACGCCAAAGGTCAGATGTTGTTTTTTAATCCAAGTTATTGTTGAATGTCATTTTATTTTAGCTATCAAGTGATGAAAGGATCAACTTGAAATGTCATAATTTGATATATTTTTTAAACATGATTTCAGAATCCCTCGGTTTTTAAATACTGGGAAAATGGGAATAAAATTATTCTATTAAACTAGAATACATGCATGATTTTCATGTGTCCTTTATTGTACAAGGGAAAGGATAGGTTGAAGATTGTGAGGAAAGGGAAAAACCTTATATTCTAGAAATTAATTTACTAAAAAGTGTTTAATTTGTTTTGTAGTTACCTGAAAATCTTAACTCATTTTAATTGGTTTCAGGAACTTCTGATTGACAAATTTCGTGACCCACAAATGTGTTTTGACATCTGCAGTTGTCAGTTTGTCTGTCATTACTCATTTGAGTCCTATGAGCAGGCTGACATGATGCTGAGAAATGCGTGTGAGAGACTTAGCCCTGGGGGCTATTTTATTGGTACTACTCCCAATAGCTTTGAATTGATGTAAGTGTTTTTAAATATATTGTGGTTTGTGAAATATTCAGTATTAAGTAGCAAATGTTTATCAGAGATAGATTCTATAAAAATATGCTATTTTAATCTTATAAGTGTGGAACACTTTCATAAGATATTTGGGTAGACATTCAGAATTTACGTTCAAAAGGCAAATTTACAGATGAACTTTTAAAAGTCCATCTTTATGTGTAAGCTAGAGACTTAAGTTATAGTGATAGACAAACTGCAGGTCAGACACATACTTAACAGCTGTCATGGGACAGAATGATACCTTCTTCCAGCTTAATTTTATTGGTGTGACTGTTAGTGATCTTTTAGTATATTGCTTCTTAAAAGTAGCTCAGATCAAGAGAGTACAGTGGCTCACACCTGTAATCACAACATTTTGGGAGGCCAAGGCAGAAGGATTGCTTGAGGCCAGGAGTTTGAGACCAGCCTGGACAACATAGTGAGACCTTGTCTCTACAAAAAAATTTACCAATTAGCCAGGCATGGTGGCATGCCCCTGTAGTCCTTACTCGGGAGACTGAGCCCAGGAGTTGGGGGCTGTAGTGAGTTATGGTCACACCAGCACACTCCAGCCTGAGTGACAGAGTAAGATCCTGTCACTTAAAAAAAAATCCCAGATCTAACTAAAAAGCTAATCAAGTGTTCATCATGTAGTTTTTCACATGCATAGTCTGATCAAAATAAGTCTAATCACAATTTTAATTTTTAAATTTTGTTTGGGGGACAACCTTGATAGAAGACGCCTTGAAGCTTCAGAAACAGAATCATTTGGAAATGAAATATATACTGTGAAATTTCAGAAGAAAGGAGATTATCCTTTATTTGGCTGCAAATATGACTTCAACTTGGAAGGTGTTGTGAATGTCCCAGAATTCTTGGTCTATTTTCCATTACTAAATGAGTAAGAAGTCATTAATCTGTTCCGTCTTTTCTTTTTGTCTTAAGGGAAAGAAAAAGGGGGAAAAGCAATATTTCTTTTACTTTTATTTTAAATGGGGGCCTAAGAAAAAGTACAATCTTGTTTTTTTTGTTTTTTGTTTGTTTTTTAAAAAAAGACTAGCCTCAAATCTAGGGGATTGGTGCCATAGGTCTTATATAGCCTAACTTAATTAGTTTTCCTTCATTCCTGGGATTTTTTAATCCTATGGGTGAAAAAGGGGATCAGTTGCTTTAGCTTGTGGCGCAAAATGCCTGACACTGCAAATAGCAAAAGTTTTTTTTTTAGTGACTGCTGGAAACTTTGATGATAAACAGTGAGGCTTCATAAATCAAAGATCTTCCTGTTGACAGAGATGAATATTAAAAGTTGTTTGCATTTTACTATAGCTTTGAAATTGCCTGTGTCTCACAGGCAATGTTGATGATAAAATCCTGATTCAGGAACATATTCTCCCATGTGCCTGAATTCCTAGGAGTCCTGACAAACTGTAGACACAGGAAAATCAGGGGGGTAACTGGGCCTTATCAGGTAAGGCTTTAAGGCATTGTAATACAACTTGGTTTCCGGAGTTTCCTTGATGGGAGACTATAAATGTCAGCTTAAATATAGGCCATGTCATACTTTATTGAACTTGATTTTCTACTTTTTAAAACAAAAATCTTTTGTTTTAAATATTAACTGAGTAAAAGAAGAAGGTTATTGTCTGCTTATTTTTGCTTGGTGATTATTTGATTTGTAACTCAGTCTGTAAAATTAGGGGTACAGTATTTTCAGGAGTTTTATAATAGCTTATTATTAGCATTGTGACTGAACATGAGGAAAGTACTGTGCATAATTTTATAAGTATAAACCATTTACAAAATTTAAAAATACCAATTTCCTTTTAGTTTTTAATTTTTAAAACTAATAAACTTTGGGGAAATGTTATTGCTCTTCAACTTTATTTTAAAAAGAACTTAATTGTGGAATGTTGTTGAGTATGTTTAATATGTTAGCTTGAGATTTTAGTTAACTGACTTGGTGATTTTAGTATAATCCAAAAGGTAAAGAATAAAACAAAAGATTTGTTTTAAGTGCTAAGCAAGAACTAGCAGTCTTGTTTTTGTTTTAACTGAAATTACCTGATGATGGTAAATCTGAGTCATCACTTTAATATCTGATTTTTTTAAAAGACTATTTATTGAAACAGTATTGGAGGAAATAGAATATGAAAATGTGTAGGGGTTTTTGAGATGCCTTTTTGCCATTTCATTAAGAAACTGAACAGAAATAAGTTTTTTATGTGGCAAAACCTATTCAAATTGGGTCTCAATTCTTTGAATCATGTTATTTTTTAGATGTAAAACTTGGTTTCATTTCTAAAGGCTTATTTTAGAGATTTACAAAAGAAAATGAACTGCCTGGAATAAAAGACTTATTTTTCTCATGTTGCATTTCCAAGGAGGGTTAATTGAAGTAACAGAATCCTGCCTTATTTATATCTCTTACATAGAAACCTCAGCAGCCCTCCAGTGTTTACCCTTACCCTATCTCCTCAAATGCCACCCTGTATACAAGCCCTCCCACCTAACTTTCCTCCCTCCCTTCCACTCTTGTTTTATCTGCTGCCTGAAGTCATCTCCAAATACCCTCTTGCTGTCTACAGATATATAATTATAAACTTGGCAGATGCAGTGAGGAAAAAAAATACCTGAGAGTCTAACAGAGAGACGTAATGTAATTGAAGATTTAAGGAAGACACTTGTAAAGTGATGTTTGAGTCAGGATCTAAAGGATGGAATAGTAGGTGGGCAGCTGAAGACTGAGAGGGAAGAATGCTCCTGACAAGAGGACAGTGTGTGTGAGGGCCTTGCAGTGGGAACGCCAGGCTAGTCCGGGATGCCGAAAGAAGGCCCATCATGACTGATCATGGGGGATGTCCCAAAATGAGGGAGCATTCCGTTACAGATGAATATCTTAGGGACCATGTTCTGTGTCCTTAGTGCACTGGAGCCCAGTGGAGGGTGTTAAGGAAGGTAGTGACATGACTCAGGTCCATATTTCTGAAAGCTTAATCTGGCTGCGACTGGAAAATTCATTGAGGGAGAGTTAAGAATGGAAGCAGGGGCCAAGCAAAATGAGTTTTTGGACTGGTACCACTGAGTGGTGATCGTGACTGAAGCAGCAGGATTGTGCCAAATGCAGGAGGTAAGAAGTGAACCTATTTGAAATTGATGTTTTATAGGTAAAGTAGAGAGGACTTAGTGATGTGTATTGAGCACAGTGGGTAAAAGAGGGGGAGATGGCATGGGTCATTAGATGGATTTACTGAAATGACAGACACTGGCAGAAAAAGAGTAGTGATATTCAGCCTTAGATGTGGGAAGTTAGAAAGTGCCAGTGACTCATACAGGTGAAGATTTTTTTTTTTTTTTTTTTTGAGACGGAGTTTCGCTCTTGTTACCCAGGCTGGAGTGCAATGGCGCGATCTCGGCTCACCGCAACCTCCGCCTCCTGGGTTCAGGCAATTCTCCTGCCTCAGCCTCCTGAGTAGCTGGGATTACAGGCACGTGCCACCATGCCCAGCTAATTTTTTGTATTTTTAGTAGAGACGGGGTTTCACCATGTTGACCAGGATGGTCTCGATCTCTTAACCTCGTGATCCACCCGCCTCGGCCTCCCAAAGTGCTGGGATTACAGGCTTGAGCCACCGCGCCAGGCAGGTGAAGATTTTTAATAAGCAGTACAATCAGTGAGTGACTAGAGAGAGCTGAACTACAGATAGCTCAAAGGTGGAAGAGAGTAGGGCTCTGGGCCGAACTCTTCAGAATCTTGAAGTTTAAAAGTTGGGTTAAAAAAAAAAAAAAGGAAACCTGCAAGTAAAAAGGAAAAAAAACTGCAAAGAAGCAGTCCATGGTGGGGAAAAATTAATAGTTTTTCTTGCCAGAGAAGGCAAGAGATGAAAGTGAATCTTTAAGAAAGAAGTCAGCAGCTATTTTCAGTGCTGCTGTGAGAGATCAAGTAGAGTAAAATGGAATCAGTAGAAAAGAGTTTCTGCAGCTCTTCTTCCCTATCTCATCACTCCGGAGACTCTTTCATTTGCTTCCTGACCTATGTGTTATACTAAAAGAGCTATCTGAAACCCCCTGAGATTTAGAATGCATATGTCTTTTAGGTATGATATGTTATTTTTGATTCATTTTTTATTACTCTGTTGTGAATTTATGAAGGAAATGGTAGCTTTTTTAGTTAAGTCCAGAAGATGTCACTGTTGTACAAAAGTCAGTTGAGGAATTACAAACATTTTGGAAGCTTTTTCATTAAGTATTCTTTTTTGGACAGAATGGCAAAGAAATACAATATGAAACTAGTCTACAAAAAAACGTTTCGGGAATTTTACGAAGAAAAGATTAAGAACAATGAAAATAAAATGCTGTTAAAACGAATGCAGGCCTTGGAGGTGAGTTTTTAGAAAAGATGTAAAAATTCTAGTCATGGTGAACTTGTTCGGCTGTTCTTGAGATCCTTGCTAGGCCATCTGGACATGAAGTAATTATGTGTATTGCACCCTTCAGCACCTAGGACAGAGCTTGAAGCAGAAACTGCATGATGAGTGTTCAGTAAATACTTGATGAAGGAATGCTGTTACCAAATTTTGTTTTCTAGATAGTACTGCTTTAAAATAGGATTTCTCAACCTCAGAACGGTTGACATTTTGTTCTGGATAATTTCTTGCTGTGAAATGCTGTGCATTGTAGGAGATGCAGTAGCATTCCTGGCTTATACCCACTAGATGCCTTCTATAGAAACACCCTTGTCCTCAGTTATGGTAACCAAAAAACTGTCTCCAGACATTGCCAAGTGTTCTCTGGTGGGCAAAATTGCCCCAAGTTGAGAACCAGTTCTTTACAACAGTGTCTTTTGGTTACGAGAGTAATTTAGAACCTTCCTGGCCAGTGTCCACCCAAGCTCGTACCATGCATAATTTCATTGTACGGTAATTCTTTAGCAGGGTTCCAGTCTTTTAGACTGTATTCTTGCTGAGACTCTCCTGTCCTAATGCAGCAGTGAAGGTATCTATATAAACTTCACACAGCCATTGATTGTTTTTCCTTTTTCTCCTTATCAGACAATATCTGGTTGGACAGACCTAAAATATTCAGTGAACATTTTTTTTATTGATCAGTAGAATCATATTCATCAAATGGATATTAAACTTCTTTAGAGCATTTATTCAGTTTAAGTACTTTAAGCGCTTAACCTTATAATTACTTCCATGAAGTAGGCAGAATGGTAACTTTTCACTTTTTTTTCCTATTTTTTTTTTTTTTTTTAAATGACAGGGTCTTGCTCTGTTGCCAGGCTGGAGTGCAGTGATGCAATCAGAGCCCTCTGAGGCCTTCACCTTCTGGACTCCAGTGATTCTCCCACCTCAGCCTCCTGAGTACCTATGACTACAGGCGTGTGTCACCACACCTTGTTCATTTTTAAACTTTTTGTACTGGTGGGGTTTCACCATGTTGTCCAGGCTAGTCTCAAACTACTGGCCTCGTCAAGCAATCCTCCGGCCTTGGCCTCCCATAGTACTGGGATTATAGGTATGAACCACTGCACCTGGCCACTTTTCACATTTAAGTGGGCAGCCTGAGGCTCAGAGGATAAATGACTTGCTCAAGGCAATATAGCTACTGACCCTTAGAGTTTCTTCAGTTTTTGTAGATGGTATTCAAACAAAAGTCTCCTGTTGAAGTTGTACCTACACCCAGCCACTCCCACATGTCGAGTAGGAAGACTTTCTGTAAATTCTAAATTGTCTTTTGAGATACATAATCAATAAAATGTTATATTCATTATTAGTTATATTTTCTACACTTTAGATCTAAGAATGTTTTTATTGTCTTTATCTTAGGAAGGGAGGCTTGTTTTGTTTGTCTTGAGGAAGAGGATAAAACTAGCAAAACCATGTGTGAATAACTTCCCCCACAACCCCACAAACACATGCATTACCTTTAGCATATTGCCTTTATTTGATGGTGTTTTGCATGACAATGATCAATTATTTAGCCTTTCTCTTAGCATACAGGTAATGAATTCACTTGTGTAATTTATGTCAAAATGTACTTAGGTAGTAGGGTGTGGGATAACAAGAATTTCATGGCATGTTATTCCAGTGAATAATGTAGTCCTTGGTGGAAATTTTAGTATTACAGAAGCTTGCCAAATGCAGTGAGTATATAAAGGGCCTTTTGGGAAGAAAGAAGACTGGAAGAGACTGAAAGAGGACAGGCAGAGAAACCTGAGAGCACAAGGGATGTTGGACGAACTAGTACTAATGGCTTTCACATTTTTTCAACAATCTTTCTTCTCTCCCAGTACTGCCCTTGAGGATATGACCTGTTTAGCATGGCTGTCTGGGGACAGAAGCAGTAATAACATGCAGTTTGAAAATTTATTTGGTTTTCCTATTTCTTGACCAAGTCACTCTGGTGGGCCAGTAAAGGACTTGGAGCAGGAAAGGACATGACCAAATAAGAGTTAGGAAGGACACTGGTTGGGTGGCATAATGGAAGATGTTTTGGAGGGATGTTGAAACCAGACCAAAGGTGGAAAGAGCAGTCAGATGCCACTGCTTTCGACCAGGTCATAGGTTTAAATGGATCTGTTTCTGGATATTTGCCATAAAAAGTCTTTTCCTGAAGCATTCAGCTTTCATCTGGGTTCAGCACTAGAACCAATAAAACTTTTCTGCTTTCCTGGAGTGTTGGAACAGAGAGAAGAAAGAATGAAAATTTATGTAGGCCATGGAACTTTAGGTCCTGATGCCTGTGTTCTTTTTTTCACCAGCAAACATATGCTAGGGACAGTTCTGGAATAGTAACTCCTTTTAGGGAAGACACTAAGATATATATGTTTTAAGATGTTTGGGGCCAGGCATGGTGGCTTACGCCTGTAACCTCAGCACTTTGGGAGGCCGAGGCGAGCAGATCACCTGAGGTCAAGAGTTTGAGACCAGCGGGCCAACATGGTGAAACCCCATCTCTACTAAAAATACAAAATTAGCTGGGATTACAGGAGGCTGAGGCAGGAAAATCGCCTGAATCCAGGAAGTGGAGGTTGCAGTGATTGGAAATTGTGCCACTGCACTCCAGCCTGAGTGAGAAAACTGAAACTCCATCTCAAAAAATGAGTTTTAAAAAACAATGATGTTTTGTAGCTTTATAATCATGTTTTGGTTGGTTTTTTGAAATGATCAGTAGAGGAGAGAAATGGTATCCAGTAATAAGCAGATAATCACATGGAGGATAAGTTGAAGAATAAGTTTACAACAAAATAGTTTGGCAGGCATTCAAAAATGAAGTTCTGAAGCTTTGTGATATGGTAAAACTACAGCATGTGGAATTAAAGTTAAAAAAATCTGATTGATAGTCTGTGTTCTTTATCACATCCCTGTGTTGGGATGTGATACAAAGTAAGGTGGCTTGTGCTAATGATATGGCAGTCCCAAATAGCTGAACACTTTTAAAACAGTACATAAATAGGTTAATTTCTAATGCCTGAACTTGCTGCCGGATGTTTATAAAGAAAAGAGACAAAGATATTGTAAAGCAGATATTCATAGATCGTTTTCTTAAAAGTTTATTAGGGAGTTGTAAGTTTAAAGTGTTTCCTTTTTAGCTGGTTTGTTGTAGTAAGACAAAGAATTATAAATGAATTATATTATTAAAAAATATAAACTTCGTGGAGTAGATGGTTCTATTAACTATTTTATGTAATTTATTGTATTTTTATTTACATGTATGTGGTTTGTCTTTTGAGGAGGTAGTGGGGGAGACAGAGTCTCTCTCTGTCACCCAAGCTGGAGTGCACTGGCACCATCTTGGCTCGTTGCATGTCCTCCCCACTGAGTCCCCCCAACTTCTCCCGACCCTGGCTCAAGTGATCATTTCACTTCAGCCTTCTGAGTAGCTGGGACTAAAGGTGTGCACCACCATGCCTGGCTACTTTTTGTATTTTTTTTGTAGATACAAGATGTTGACATGTTGCACAGGTTAGTCTCGAACCCCTGAGCTCAAGTGATCTGCCTGCCTCGGCCTCCCAAAGTGCCGGGATTACAGGCGTGAGCCACTGAGCCAGGCCTGATTTACATGTATTAAAAGGCATAATGCAAATACTATAAAGGGATATCACTTAAAATGGATTGAAAATAGCACTTGAAGTAATTTGAATAAACATTTGGCCAGCATACCTTTAAAAACAGCATGTTTTTCTGACCCTTCTCCAGAGTCTTATGTAAATATGGGAAATGTCTATATTTTGGAGGCTGGATTATTAAACAGGGTTCTATGTTGACTTGACTTTTTAATTTGTATTATTTGTAATTGCCCTTTATGCTTTTCATGGCTATTAAATCACTGTTATTTTAATATTTAGCTCTTTTTATGACATCTTTAAGCTCTGTATTTGTGACATACAAAGTCTTTGGCTAGCAGTAGAGAAGGTGCAGGTGTTTGCTGCTAAATGGTTCTTGGTGGTGACTAAATTATGTAGCTTATTCCAGCTATGAATATCCTAAGATTGTGATAAAAGTTGACCATAAGACTGTATGTGGTGGCTTACACCTATGATCTTAGCACTTTGGGAGGCTGAAGTGTGAGGATTCTTTGAGCCTAGGAGTTTAAGACCAGCCTGGGCAACATACTGAGACCTTGGCTCTACAAAAAAAGTTTTAAAAATTAGCCAGCATGGTGGCTTTTGCCTATAGTCACAGCTACCCAAGAGCCTGAGGTGGGAGAATCACTTGAGCTAGGGAGGCCAGGGTTGCAGTGAGCAGAGATCCTGCCACTGCAGTACAGCCTGGGAAACAGAGCAAGATTGTTGCAAAAAAGTTGCTGGTTTAAGAGAGGATTCCTCCTTTATTTATTTATTTTTAATATTTGAAAAGTATGTGTAGTTTACATTCCTGAAATAGTACTTATGGACTATCCTCCTAATTATGGTATTTCAGTGATTTAGTGTGTTTATTTCTGAATTGCAAATTTCAATGTATTATTGTAACTAGGACTTTTCCTCGGTTTCCACAGCCATATCCTGCAAATGAGAATTCTAAACTTGTCTCTGAGAAGGTGGATGACTATGAACATGCAGCAAAGTACATGAAGAACAGTCAAGTAAGGTTACCTTTGGTGAGTTTTCATTTCTGAAAGTATTTTATAGTGAATGAAAAACATGCATTATGTGAAGACATCGGAAATTATTTCAGTTGTTTACAATACTTGGGCTCACTGACTTACAAATCAATTCTTTCCCCTAAGTTATGCTGACTTCTTATAACCACAGAATATGGACTAACACTTATTTCAGTGGACTAAGAATGGAGTACTATATCTGAGGCAGTGAGGATAGAGAAAAAATTACAGGCTTGGCGTGCAAGTTGCCTGCTAATGTAGGCACCAATGAATCACAGCGTTTCATACATAGAATTCAGGGGTCCAGGAATTTAAATGGGAAAATATTACATCTCTTCACTTCTGTGTAAAGTTTACATTTCAGAAATGATGAATACAACAGTACAACAGTGGTATTAGCTGCTGCTATGACTTTGTCATCAGTAGAAATTACAGATATTTTCATAGGACATTTTTGCTAATATCTTAGAATATTGTTTTCATTTATCACATCTGGAAAATTATGTCACTAGAACTGCCAGTAGATCTTGTTATTATAGTTAATGGTGTGTGCAAAGCAACACATTTTTAATATTTTGATAGCTACATTAATATAATTTATTTCCTTTGTGTGGTATGCATTTTGTTATTCCTTTGAAAAAAACACTAAAATTGTATTTTTTCCACCAGTGCTCTTTGATGTTTTCATTTTCCAAATTAAGAATATAAGATAGATGCATTTTCCAGTTACACGCACACACTGTGCCCTCTTCACACACATTCACCCTTTGGTTGAGAATTCACAGGTTAGAGAATATGGCAGGAGGATTAAAGTATGAGGAGATGGCTTTCAAAGTTAATCTCACTGATTTTTATGCTCAGATCACAATATGATTAACAGTGAATTGAATGTGTATTTACAGTGAAGTTAGAGTCTTTTGGCCTTCTCTGCCCATTATGTAGAAATAAGCATATGTTTATTTCCATATTTATTCTAAAATTTTCTTTTTCTCTTTTATAATTTTAGGGAACCTTAAGTAAATCAGAATGGGAAGCTACAAGTGAGTATATCATCAGCATAGGTTAACCGATAATTTCAAAGGTCCTGTTTCAAAGTGGTCGATAAAACCTGAAAAAAGGCTGGGCGCAGCGGCTCACACCCATAATCTCAGTATTTTGGGATGCCGAGACAGACAGATTCCTTGAGCCCAGAAGTTCAGACTAGTCTGAGTAACATGGCAAATGCTCATCTCTACCAAAAATATGAAACAATTAGCCAGGCCTGGTGGCACATGCCTGTAGTCCAGCTACTCAGGAGGCTGAGGCGGGGATGATTGCTTGAGCCTGGGAAGTCAAGGCTGCAGTGAGCTGTAATCACACTACTGCACTCCAATCTGCGACACAGTGAGACCCTGTCTCAAAAAAAAAAAATCTGGCACATTTAAGGTTTTCTGGCACATTTAAGGTTGTGTTTGTGTTTCCACACACATACCTGTATTTCTACATATGTCTAATCCTCCTTGCTTGCACAGCTGTATAGTGCCAAGAGAAGATATATTGTACACAGGGTCTTGCTCAGGATAAACTTTAGTGAGCATATGTAAACATTGTCATTGTCTATTTGTTACTAAGGGGCCATCTGTATTTGAAGTGTTTACTTCAGATTTCTAGTGAAATTTTTGGCTTATAGAATACTTGCATGTCTTTTTTTATTCTGGCCACTCTGATGTGACCGTGAAGGCATAATACTAGAACATTCAATGAAGCATCCATGAGCAGGGTGTGTTAGAGGTGTGCACGATAGGGGACAAGTGTGGTGCAGAAATATTCTGAAGTGAAATTTCTGTGTTCAGAAGAGAGGCCAGCAGCACATCAAATCTGGGAAGGCCTGTGGTTCTTCAGCAGTGGGTGTTGAGGAAGTCAGGTCACAGAGTCTCGCTGTTACCATAGGAATCCCCATATATGGGTGGTTGTTGATCTTGAGGCACAAGTGGTCATTAAGGACAATCTATTTGATAAACATTACTGATTTACATGAAGTTCTGTGAAAGGTAAAGAAAAATAAAGATGTTACATTCTACCTTCTAGAAATGTACACTCTAATGGAACAGGCACAGATAAACATACTACTAGGTGAACTTTTAATTGCTAATGTTACTGTAGTGGGAAACAAAGGTGAAGAAGAGCTTAATGAAAACTAATGAAATCTGGGAGGTAGTAATAATATTAGTGTTGAACACGTGCAGGCATGTGTAAATCATTTCATCCTTATAGTAACTCACATGTTGTAACTCATGTAATCCTCACAACGACTTTATGAGTAGAGTATTATATCTCCTTTCACAGATGAGAAAACTAACAACTTAGCTAAGGTCACAGAGCTAACCTGTGGTTAGCTTACCTAAGTGATCTGTCATCTTAACCATGGTTTCATGGAAGCCTGGCAAAAGGAAAATTTAGTAAGACTTCCTGAGTTGGATAGAGAAGAAAAGGAAAGGAGTCAAGCAAGACCAGTATTTTGAGGCTATTTGTCTCTGAACATTGGTACCATTACTAGAAATGGAACCGGAGGGTGTTTTACACATGTGATCATCCTTGACACACTGGTAAGCATGTGCCTGAACTATTGATTTTATTACTTTTTGCCTGCAGTGGAGACTGGTTACCTGTCTTAGATACCTGCTAGTCCTAAAGTACGGTGTAAATTTTGATCAAGGATCATCATGATGATGGTACTGGCTGTGGCTTAGAACTGTATTTTAATATTATTAAGGGTGGACTTTAGTCATAATGTACGAATGAAAAATTAGATGGCCCCACACAGTTGGAAGAGATGGGTTGGACATGTAAAAAGAGCAATGGCCAAATTGCAGCTAGGGTATAGGACCCCAGGATTGTTTGGCTCTTTGGTGAATTGCACTGTTCTATGCTAGAGGACTTTGTGGGTTAGAGCATATCTTGCATGGCATCGTTGAGTCTAAAAGGCCCAAGGTACACTTCAGAATTCTACTGGTCTGATCATTAAGCTATCACCAGAGTCACCTCACCTCTAGAAGACAGCTTTAAATGAGAAAGGAGATAATTGCTGTTGATTTGTTTCTGGAAGTGGAAGTGGTTCACGATTTGATTTTTTAAAATCCCAATTGAAATGCCTGCATAGAAGGCATTTTATACAATAAGTGGGACTTTTCAGGAGTTTCCAGTTAGAAAGAAAGTTACTAATTATGTATTGAAAATCAGACTCTAGCATGACTAAACGAAGACAGGACAGGACTGAAGGGTTGTTTGCAATTGGTATGGGCATGTTGCGGGTGGCTTTTGGCAGGGCTGGACTGCACAAAGGTCACAAAGAGTAGGGGACAGCATGAGTTATACTGACCAGCTGTGAGTGCTGACGTGCTGTGCATGCTGATGTGCTGCAAGTGCTGGGGACTGTTTTTTCTCCTTACCTTCTGGCAAGAGCAGCAGGGTTGATGAACACCCTTCCTGTTTTCTGTTCTATCACTGTGCTGCTAGCCACACTTCAACTAAAAGAAATTGGAAACTGGCAAATAAGGAGCAGAGAATAGCCTGACCAAAGTAGCATGTTGGAAAGACTGCTGTGGTATTCCTGTACCAATTGGGTTGAAAGAGCAAGAAGCTGGAGTCTTAGGAGGCTATCAAGGAGTTAGCTGTGTTCATCTACCCTCCCTTCAAAAGTCATCTCAAGGAGTGAGAACTCCCGCTTAGATGGACTTGATCTTGACTCACTGTTGAGTATCCTGAAACATGCCCCAAATATCCTTGTGATGTTTTCGGGATTTGTCACCTTTTGAGGTATTTTCTTGCCTTAAAATCTATTGGCATTTTATTAGAAGGTATACAGGCATACCTTGGGGATGTATCTCCAGTGAGCAGGAGGCCTCACTCCTTGAGATGACTTTTGATGGGAGGGTAGATGAACACAGCTAACTGCCTGATAGCCTTGCAGGACTCCAGCTTCTTGCTCTTCCAACCCAATTTGTACAGGTGTACCATAGCAGTCTTTCCAAAATACTACTTTGGTTATGCTACTCTCTGCTCCTTATTTACCAGTTTCCAGTCAGTATCTTTTAGTTGAAATGAAATTTGGCTAACAGCACAGTGATAGGACAGAAAACAGGCAGGGGCCTGTTTATCATAGAAAGTCAAAGCATGCTGAGCCATGCAGTCATCACCATTATAAAGCAAGTCACCGATATTGTTTGGTCTCCCAGTGCATATAAAAGTTAGGTTGCCGGGCGCGGTGGCTCAAGCCTGTAATCCCAGCACTTTGGGAGGCCGAGGCGGGTGGATCGCGAGGTCAAGAGATCGAGACCATCCTGGTCAACA